>NC_141098.1:36056023-36096023 GCF_041138505.1 Cibotium barometz
TTTGCAAAAGCACCAAACTTGACATGCATATCCATTATGTCTAGCAATCTTCTCATAACCTATCCTCCCTTATCAGCTTCTCCTATGTTGTCCACGGGCAAAGTAAATGAAGGTCACTATCTACCTTTGATGAGAGATCCTAGTATATCATCCATTCAAAATAGTTCTCTATAGCATTTGCAGAGAGACCCTTACGTGGCATTTTATTGAAGCAACCTCTACTGCTTTCCTTCATGGGAATAGTATAGTAGCAAAAATTACATAGATCTCCCTCCCTCTTTCTCTCTTTGATCTCTCTCTCTCTCTCTCTCTCTTTCTTCTCCACATACATAGACAAAGACATGTAGAAAACAATCTCTTTCAAAAATGTCTCTCTTTGCATTTTCTATGTAAAGAGAGAGTAAGAGTGAGAGAGATAAACCGTAGGGGGAAAGAGAGAGAAGCTCTTTCAAAAACAAATCAACACACACCCTCTCTCTCTCTCTCTCTCTCTCTCTCTCTCTCTCTCTATCTATCTATCTATCTCTCTCTCTCTCGATTTTCTACATAGAGAGAGAGAGAGTAAGAGAGATAAATAAACCATAGGGGGAGAGTGAGAGAGAGAGAAGCTATGTCTATATATACGGGTGAGTCTCTCTCTCTCTCTCCCTCTCTCTCTCTCTCTCTCTCTCTCTCTCTCTCCTTTACACCTCTCTCTCTCTCTCTCTCTCTCTCATGTTTACACACACACAAAATCTCTATGCTTATGCCAAAGCTATTGACTGGCCAAAATATACACACACATATCAAAATATATATACATACAATTATGTGTATACATACATGTGGAGACAAAATAATATAGAGATCATATACATACACACATATATGCATACTTTAGGAACTGGCACACATAAACATATATACATATATACATACATCTACAATGTCTATCCAGATATATTTACATACACACACATATATGAATGCATACAGACACATATATGAATGCATACAGATACATATATTTATGTTTTCATAAATGTATATGTTCACATATATATATATACATTATATATATGCATTCATATATGTTTATTGTGTGTGTGCATGCGTGCGCATGCAAGGCAATAAAAAACACATGTTTACCATGCATACACACATATATATGTATATATGTATGTATACATACATACATACATACATATACTCTTATAGATAGATAACATACATACATATATGTATGTATGTATACACACCCACACGAAGGATACTCACATGACTTTTCATAACTAACTTATGGAAATTGGCTAAAACACTTTCTAATAAAAAATGGCTAGTACGATATATCAAAGTAAATTACACTTTGGATGTGATACACTATCTTACTTGATACTTTTTTTTTAAGAGAGAGAGAGAGAGAGAGAGAGAGAGAGAGAGAGAGAGAGAGAGAGAGAGAGAGAGAGAGAGAAACATGAGTCAAGCGTACTGTGTTGAGAAATGAGAAGGAAATAAAGAGAGAGAGAGAGAGAGAGAGAGAGAGAGAGAGAGAATGAGAGAGAGAGAATGAGCAAAGAGAGAGAGAAGGACAGAGAGAGAGGGAGGGAGGTTAGAGAGAGTGAGCAAAGAGAAGGATAGAGAGAGAGAGATAGGGAGGATGGAGAGAGTGCGTAAAGAGAAGGATAAAGAAAGATAGGGAGGATAGAGAGAGTGTGCAAAGAGAAGGATAGAGTGATCAAAGAGAAGGACAAAAAGAGAGAGAGGAGGCTATAAAGAATGATCAAAGAGATGGATAGAGAGAGATGAGAGAAGATAAAGAGAGTGAACGAAGAGATGGAGAGAGGGAAAATAAAGAGAGTGAGTATATATATATATATATATATATATAGAGAGAGAGAGAGAGAGAGAGAGAGAGAGAGAGAGAGAGTGAAAAAAGAGAAGGATAGAGAGAGAAAGAGCAAGGAGGATATAGAGAGTGAGCAAAGAGAGAGAGAGAGAGAGAGAGAGAGAGAGAGAGAGAGAGGAGGATAAGAGGAAAGAGAAGGATAGAGAAGGATAGAGAGAGGGAGAGAGGATAGAGAGAGAGGGGTGGTAGATAGAGAGAGGATAGAGAGAGAGGGAGAGAGGATAGATAGAGAGGGGTGGTAGATAGAGAGAGTGAGCAAAGAGACAGATATATATATATAGAGAGAGAGAGAGGGGAGATTGAGACGAGTGAGACGAGAGAGAGAGAGAGAGAGAGAGAGAGAGAGAGAGAGAATAGCAACAGAAAGATATGAGATAGTTGGAGAGAGCAAAGGAGAGGAAGGACATCTGGTAATAGATAGAGAGAGAGGGAGGAGAAGGTAGAGATCTTGAGCAAAGAGACATAATAGAGAGATAGAAAAAGAGAGACAGGAGAGAGAGAGAGAGAGAGAGAGAGAGAGAGAGAGAGAGAGAGAGAGAGAGAGAGAGAGAATAGCAATGGAAAATTGTGAGATGGTTGGAGAGAGGAGAGGAGAGGAAGGGAAGATGGTAATAGAGCAAGGTTGGTGGTGGAGGGGGCTGGGCGCTATGGTGGGGGGATGGGCTGGGCTGGGATGGTGGTGGGAATAGTTAGAGAGAGAGGGAGAGTGTTCAAGTAAAGAGAGAGGGTAGCCAAGAAAAGATCCCTCTGTCGAGCTCCCTCAGTGAGGACCACCCCCCCAATAGACCCTTGCAAGTTTTTGGTTGTTTATGAACCACTCTTCATGCACATCACATCATATCACCATTGACACTTATATCTGTAGATCCAAGCAATTTGTCTAACCATGTGGTTTAGTCAGCACCAATAAGGAGCTTTACATGGTGGAGAGTTCCAGGGATTATTTTAATTTTATAATCTTCTGGATGAGGTTTAGGTAAGCCAGAGGTAGGTCATCTATAAAGTAGTTAGGGAACTTAGAAATGAAAGAATCTATAAAGCAGTTATTAGGGAACATAGAAATGAAAGAATCACGAGACATGTTTGGTTTAGAGTCAGCTTGAGTGTGCTGAGCTGGTTGACAAGAATAAAAAATGTCTTCTCCTTCTTTCTTATAGATCTTTTATCTTGTGCGTGAGCTTAAAATGGACCTGTCACCCTTAGTTTGACATTAAGACAAATTTCTTTGTCATCTTTCCTTAACCATATTGTAAGGGTGTCATAATCAATCTAGGGATTATGTTCATGTCTTCATGGCATTCCTAAAATGACATCAAACCTTGCAAAAGAGCAGCTAGAAATGTTCTCTTTTCTTTCAATAAATATATTTTAGATTCTAGATTCTTAACCTCTTTAGTGCAATCGTACTTAGTTCCTTGAAATGTAGCTTTTACTTTATAACTAGAGTACGATGCATCTAGGTTAAGTGCTTTCAATGCCTTTTCGAAATGAAATCATGGGAACTATCATCATCATGCAAAATAGAAATTTGTTTTCCGTTATTGGAATATTACCTTCATCCGAATAGTTAGGATCAAAATTACCCTCTTGCTTGAATGAATCATTGTCGTCCTCTTTAACCATGTTGAGATGAGCCACAGGTGCAAAGTTCTTTTTCTTCTCTAGATAGTCTGGTACAAGGTGACCTTCCTTGTTTTGTGACATTTAAAACACCTGACGATAATCGACACTCCCCTATGATGTTTGCGATAACCTTAAAATATACAAACGAGCCCTGAAATGCCCCGAAACCAATTGTTAGAGTGGAGATCAAAGAAGCAACACACACATAGATGCAGTAAGCAAGGAGAGATAGATAGAAGCACAACACTCAAAGTAGATTGATGAGAATAAGTGAAGTACAAATGAAGTGACATGATGATAAGGTCACTTACACACACTTATAAGAGTGTGTACATATGCTCGGGGGAAAAAATCTCCTAAAGAGAGGAAAAAAGCCCCAATCCATTATTAGCCTACGTCCACACATCATTGCCATATAAATAGCTACATAAAGTACGAAATTTGATAAGTATCAAGCTTTCCTCATGGCATTGACCATCGTACTTGCTAATGGCTCACACGGTATCCTCCTTCATTGTTTGGATTATAACACCAAAAAAACACAAAAAGAAACACATAAACCACATACAAACTTAACTCACAAATCACGCAAATTACACATAAACTCAACTCAACACTAAACCATTAACTGCAAGTTTCACAATTCTGGGGGCCATTGATGCTTTGACAAATCAAGAATAAGCACGGGGCATGAGGATATTCCCTTGCCAAAAATGTTGAACCTCATTGATGCAAGGGTTGTTAAAGGACTTACTGTAGTGATGATCAACCTCCTACTAGTGGTGGAAGCTATGCATGCTTACACTCAACTTCGTTGTCATAGTGATCTTCAATCCATAAGGTATGGAAGAATGCCTAGATGGAGAGCCATGTGGGCATCTCTGATTGCATAACTTGCTAGCCTCACACACTCTCACAATAAAGAAGAGGTAAAGAAGCAATCTACCACAATAGCATGCAAGCAATCCCTCTCTCACATGCACATAATGACACTTAGCACACACAAGAGGCTCACAAAATAAGACAGCAAGTGAGTGTGACTCAAGTTTGCATAATGGGATTGTTTCTCTCCATAGTGTGTGACGTAAACAATCAAATAAAAATGCATGTCCATGATTTTAGCGTGAAAATTTTAGTATCTCAAGTATATTAATCTATCTATTACTTTAGGAAAATAATTTTTTGATGAGTATTGAACTTTTATTACACCTAAATATTTGGCATGTTCTTAAAGATATTAGATAATGGATACAATACTTCTCACTAGACGCGTTCTTTTAGCAACATTAATATTTGGCATGTTCTTAAAGATATTAGATAATGGATACAAATTTTCTCACTAGATGCATTCGTTTTAGCAACATCAATATGAATAATTGTAGCACTATGAAAGTTTCTGATTTTAAAGTCAAAATAAACACAATATAACTACAAGAAGAATCACATTCATGTTACTTATAAAATAATTAAAGAAGGAGTACCTTAAACATATGTCTAGAAGTTGATCCTTGAGTCTTGAGCTAAATCCCATGATACTATTATGGTCTTTAAAGGAAGAAGAGACACCCTTTGACCCTAAGGCTGTTATTAACGCATATGATGAGTATCATTTTCCTTCCATAGTAAAGTAAATCTCTCTTAGAAGCATGCTTTAGACTATATTGCACAATAATAGCCTTCCTCAAATCTTACAAGAAAAATCACATTCATGTTACCTATAAAATAAGTAAAGAAGAAATACCTTAAACATATGCTTAGAAGTCGGCCCTCAAGAATCCCATGATACTATTATGGTCTTTAAAAGAAGAAGAGATACCTTTTACCCTAAGGCTATTAATGCATATGATGAGTATCATTTTCCTTCCATAGTAAAGTAAATCTCTCTCAGAACCATGCTTTAGACTATAACAACCGTCCTCAAATCTTACAAGTAACTCAGGGCTAGTCGGAGCTGGTAGAATACCCCAAAACAAGTTTGGTGAGTGTAGAAAATCGGGTTGAGATTTGAAATGGAGACTTGATAAAACTTTCAATCATTATAAATGAAGGAAAAGGAGCACTGTTTTGACATACACATGTTAATGACTCTCACATGAAAAAACTTTGAAAACATACTTGTAGGCCTAGGTCACAAAAAAAAGTAAAATGTAGGAAGCATTTAAGACCACTCTGCCTTAATTTAAGGCTTAAAAAAGAGCTAGGAAAAGTAGGTACCATGGTAAATGTTTCATATCCCATTAAAGAATTCCTTAATGGTACACCTACTTTCAGTGTCATGGTGCCCTTCCTCCACCTTTTGAAAACAAAATTCTCCTAACTAATATAGTGCTCCTCAAATAATGTTTTTTTTGGAAGATTCCACAAAGGAAATATTAATCTATCCTCTTTGTACATGAGGCACCAATTGCAAGAGGAGGTGGTCCAAGTTGTAGTGCTAGTGTTTGGATCGTACTTGGCCCACGATATTGCCCCCCCCCCCCCTTACTCTTAAACTAACCATTAAGTTTCACCTCCTACACCGCATAGATCTTCACAATAAAGGCCATGATAGTGCATCATGCGATTCCATTGGGTTCCCTTGTGTGCAAATGAAGAGAGAGAGAGAGAGAGAGAGAGAGAGAGAGAGAGAGAGAGAGAGAGAGAGAGAGAGAGAGAGAGAGAGAGAGAGAGAGAGAGAGAGAGATTACCCCATTAATAGTTTCATAGCCTCTACATAAATAAATATGTTGGTGTCTAAACTTTGGAGAAATAGTACATCTATTCTCTGAGCCCATAAGTTAGAGCTCGTGATGTAATGAATTTTATGTAAAGGTAATATGATGAAAGTTTAAGTAATTCTTTGAAAAAAGTGGGGATGAGAAAACTTCTATCAATCAAACTAATTGAAAATGGAGTGTCCAATGGAAATCTACCGAGTACATACTTACACCCTTTAATTGCATGTAACAACGATATATTGATTGTCTTTGCTAACACAATGAGGTGACGACCTTGTGTAAACATTGTCCAACAAGGATTTGAAATTCATTGTGAACGTGCGTTTGACTTGGTATGTTGAGTTTATGATTTTCCCCGTGCCTACAAACTCGTACATTGAGTTTTTAGCTACATAGCTAGGACTCCCACTTTTTGCAAAGGTGCCCTTGAATAAGATAGTGTATCGTAAAGCACAAAACAACTTCTTAATGTTTGTGAAGCTCACACATGAGGTCACGCTTTTCTTGGTTGAGTAAAGTTTTGTTATGCATGGCCATTCGTTGGGAAGTACGCGTTTGCGTGAACCAATATTTCACTTATAGCTAAAAAATGCATTATGAGCTTGATCATGACCTCCACGATGAAGCATCATAAATGGATGCAGACGCTCCAAGTGTCTTTTGTAAAACCTGAAGGGTGGCCCGCTCACTTTAGTCCTAGTGGTAGAACCCTCGGTCTATGGACGCAGAGTTTTTGGGTTCAAACCGTGGTGCCTAGTACGGTTAATATATAGTTAGACTAAAAAATAAAAGATTTGAAAGGGTATGTGCCCCCTCCTTTTTCTTCTTTCCCTTACCCATCTTTGAGATGGAAAGCCATCTTAGGGACATTGTTGTTAAGGTGGGAGTTAAAATTTCCCATCCAACATTCATGGGGAGCTAACAAACCGCCCCTGTGTATAATCTACCATTCAATACACTTTTCCAAAGAAAACAAAGATTATCATAAAATAATCCATGAACATATCGACATTGTGGCCTAGAAAGGGCCTATTGCTCATAAACCACGTTTATAGTGTGTTTTTAAAGTTAAAATGTAGAAAAATCGAGGTCAAAATTTGGCATTGATTGCCTTTGTATGCAAGGGGCGAAAATCATACAAATTTGTATTAATCGCCACACCAAGGATGATTTTCGACGCGCTAGCCACCTGTCAAAATGACGGGTTTAGTAGTTGACGGTAACTCAAAATAAGTGGCTGTATTTTACGGGCAAATGCCCTAAAACGAGCGTGACGCCGGTCAGAAAGCAACCTGGATTTGTCTAATTGGTAGTGCTAAATCCCTTTATTTTGATTGGTGGGAAGAAGCATTGTCGTGTTAATGCTATGGAGCACGTGCGAGATAGATATAAGTTGTAATTAAACTAAATGTTTGTTAAATATAGAAGTGGATTTAGAATGGATGGAAATGGCTTGATTGGACTACAGGGAAAGGAAGCACAATTGGCCCCAGGGCTGCTTTATTCTCTGTGTAAAGATTGAGACGCACGCGCGAGAAGCACGCGCGAGAGAGAGAGACACAGAGAGAGAGAGAGAGAGCCCGACTACTCGAATGTGAGGAGGGTTTTGAAAATTTCGTGGCATTCCTACCCACATGGGTTCTCCCAAGCCCTAGAAAGAGACCTGCTTTGAAGAAAACACCCACCCAACATACTCATCGCGCAAGCATGTCGTCTCCCCAGAGCAAGTGGATGGCCTTCTTGGATGATCCCCTCCTGGATGACCCACCTCAGCCCAATGCCTTCTTCTGGTGTGGCCTCAACGAGCAAGCTGACCTCAGGTCGGTTTCTCTCTCTCTCTCTCTCTCTCTCTCTCTCACACACACACACACACACACACACAAATGGGTAATGGTTTATTCGAGCTTATTTAACCTTACTGACCCTTTCATGACCAGGGCTTACACCATCGTACCCCTCATAGGAAGGCCACTTTTTACAATAATTATGTGCCCTTCATCAGTTGCAAAGTAGGGTTAAGTAGTGTTCCTCACATACAGCTTTCAAAGTGCTCAGATTTTGAGGACCGATGTCATCGTCATTGGGCACCCCATTCTGCATTCTGAATTTTGCTTTCGGTCGCCTTCAAAGTGCTCAGATTTTGAGGACTGATGTCGTCGTCATTGGGCACCCCATTCTGCATTCTGAATTTTGCACTCTTCACTCCCACAGTGACATTGGTCCCCTCGACTTTTGAGAACCGATGTCTTCATTGGGTATCCTATTCTGCATTTGGCACCCTTCACTCCCACATAGATATATACAAGGGTATGTTGCCTGGAGATAATTTTCAAAGGGGTAGATTTGTTGGGTAGCGTGCATGGGCTGACGGTCCTCCTGCCCCAATAGCATGCGCTTGTTCATTTCAAAGGCTTGCCAGTCACCATTGGAGTTGGGCTCTACTGGTTATAAGAGATGAACGGGAGAGTCAGATCATAAATTTAAATCTGTCTTCCACCATTGTTTGTGCATGATGGGAGGTGTTCACTCTCTTAGCCTCATACACGTGTGCACCATTTGGTCTATAGTGTACATGTTATTAGAACTGATGAAACAAATTGGTGTGACAGTGTCGACAACAGCTACTGTGGAAGGGATCAAGGTGGTAAAGAAAAGGCATGTGCACAGAAGAGGTAGCTCTATTTGAACTTCTTGCAGGATGATTATTGTCATAGGAACATGTGCTATGAACTATCATGTAGGCAGGTCAAATTTCCTTATGCAGGGGCAGGAATTGCAGGAGGCATTGCGTGGGACAGGGCCTGCTTTTATCCAAAGGGGAAGCAAATATGTCTTTTGGTTGATCAGCTGGTTATCTTCTTTTGAGCTACAATGCATCCTCTTTCAGCTATTATATTTGCCCCTGTTTCTGACAGCAGTGCTATTATTTGTGCTGTGCATTTCTTATGTGAGAACAAGGGAGGTTGCTAGATCTAAGTGTAGCTAGTAATGCCATGGAGAAGTTGGTACATAGGGAGGGCCGTGTAGAAATGGGCTTTGACAATGTCTGTTGTGCTTCACTATCAGGCAGCATAGTTATGAGAAGCAGGCAAACAAAAACGGAAACAGGGGCTAAAATGGGGAAACACCATCCAGCAAGGGGCAGGGGAGGAAGAGAAGAGAGGAGAGGAAAGGAAAAGAGAGGAGAGGGAGTGAGGAAAGAAACATAAAAACAAGTTTTTTGACCTGAAATAGACCTGAGAAGTCGTAAGTTGTCTGGAGGATGAGGGCAATGTTCGAAATGGCATAGGTGAAATTGTGGCTGAAACATGCTGTTTTGGAGATGGAACAGCTGGTATGCGTATTCAACTGTGGTACTGTGTGAAATGGATGTTTGGGCCTGAAGATCCTTTGAAATAGGAGTTTCCAGAGCTTTTGTGAAGGAAGAGAGAAGACTACAGATGGAGAGAACTTAGATTGAAGCCAAGAACTGGTGGTGGCTCATTTTTTGATATTGCTGTCTTTGTTTCTACATTTTTCTTTCTGCTTTAGATTGGTAGGCATTATGCTGTGATTCAAGATTTCTGCCCTTTTTCAAGCCTTTTTCAAGGTTGTGAGCAATTGTAACAAGCTTGGCCCTTAATCTCTTAAAAATGTACTTAATTAATACAGAAATCATGCAAGTAGAATGCGTGCAGAATTTGTAAGCAAGTTTAATGAAAACAAATTACTTTTAAATTTCTATAATTGTAACTGAATATAAATTAGCAAACTTGCAAAATTTGTGTGCTTGTATGTGTGTGTGTACCATAGTCACGAGAAATGAGAAACAGGAACAGAAACGTTTGAGGAATGGAAATGGGGAAACGAGTTTTTAGGGGTGGAAATGGCCGTTTCTTGTGACAATATCACTTGGGAAATGAGAAACGGCCATGGAAACGAATGGGGTCCTGAAACGGAGAAATGCTTTTTTTGGGGACTAAACTGTTTTTGTGACTATGGTGTGTACACTTTGGAAACTGCATCAAGGACCAAAGATGGGACTACTCCCCCCCTCAAAAAAATTTCCCCCAAAAAAGGCTATTCTTTTATTATCAAACGGTGGTAAGATGCTTGCTTGAGATATTCATGAATAAAAAGCATATGAAACACATGGACGTTCTTGCCTATGTTGGCATTGCTTTTAGGCTTGAGATATTCATGAATAAAAGCATACGAAACACAGGAACTTTCTTGCCGTGTAGGCATTGCTTCTGTTGTTGATGAAGCATGAAACTTGATCTCAAATCTCTTAAGCACAAGCCTTCTACACACATGGCTCGCTTTGGAGCACTACCCATGTGCTATCTGGACATGCAAGAACAGCCCACTTGGACTTACTTTGAAAATTTGTACAATGCTTGGTGGAAGCCTAGTGAAACTCATCACTTAGCACTTGAGATCTTCATGAGTAAAAACATACAAATGGTGCCAACAGCAGAGGTAACCCAGCAGTCAGAGGTTCGGGAGGTCACTGGCTCAATTACTGGGTGCCCCCCGTGGCATGTTCCAGCAGTGCTAGTCCCTTGTTGCTGTGCTTCAAGGTACTCCCATTTGCGGTGGTCATGGTTGCTGAAAAACCAGAGCCTCAATGCGGTCTGCCATGATTAATGCCCTGCATCTCCGGAGGTTTGACAGAAACTCAGTACAAAGGGCTTTGTGTGAATATATGCTCTTATGTGTGTGTGTGTGTGTGTGGAGTGCGCGTGTGAGAGCATATCTTGATACAAAGTTTTACACCCACTGTTGAGCATTGATGACGTTAGTGGGGATGTCGTAGTATCTAGTCCATACTATGCATAATGGAGTTGATAGTTGTATAGTCTTGTGGGTTGACTACCATGAGTATATAACATGCACGTTCCTAAAAGGTGAATTTGGGCATGTTCCTGGATTCATCTAGGTATATATGGTTATTGCTTATGTGTACAAGATTTCCTGTTGCAGCTGTCCTGGAGTGGTTGCCGTGGTCACTGTCCCATATTATGATCACCGTCACTGTAGCCCACCAGTTGCAGCACGAAAGTAGTAAGGCTATAAAAAGGTGCAAAAAGATGTAAAATCTTCAGAAACAAAAAAGCATACAAATGGCTGGAAATATCCTGCCTGTGTATAGACATTGCTTGTATTGTCGATGAAGCTCAGAACTAGATCTCAAATTTCTTCTTGTGCTAAAGCACAAACTGTTTGTACATGTGCACTGGCGGTAGAGGCTCATCTTTGAATTCTTTCAATCATACAAAAGCAGCCAACACTGTTGTAAGAGAAAACCCACACGTGCCAACACTTCTGTCAGCCCTTTTTCTTTTCTACCTGTCAATACAAACAAATAGCCATCCGCACAATCTCAGCCCAAGCTGCCCATATGGCCTCGAGTCAATACCCAAGTCCTTGCAAGCTACATGCCTTTGCTAGTTGTGCCTCTCTCTCTCTCTCTCTCTCTCTCTCTCTGTGTGTGCCAGCTGTCCGCATAGACCGGAAGGAGAATGCCCATTGCTTGTTATCACTTGCCAAAACTTCTCAATACTCTATCAATTCTTGTCCAAGCATATGGAAACTGGTCAAATGTGGTTAAAAAGCACCAGTCAAAGATTGATGAAAGCCTAGTTCATGCTGTTCAATCTTACAACCCAAAATGATTAAGCAGAGTCCACATGATCATCGTGTGGTCTCCGGTGTCAAAGATGAGGCTCCAACAACAGATGCTAACTAACTCTCCATTGGTGAAAATAATGAGCTAGAGTCTCTTTTTATAACAAATTTTTTCTCTCCCCTCCTTTTTATTAATGGGAAGTAATAAACATCTACACTATCACACTCAAGCAAGGTTGGACTCAAAATGATCCACTCTGAGCTCTTTCATTTGGTTGTGATACCTTGGTGGCCGGTTCCATTGATAGGATCTGCCTTTTTCTTCATTAGTTACCTCAGAAATGTCTGGTGTCATAAATTGGTGTTAGCATTAGCATTGTATCATACCTTTTTTCATAGTCAAAACTCTTGAAAGTGTTTGTGTTTGTGCTGGAAGATCGCGAGATGAACCTTGTAGTGGGACTGCCAGTAAAGCATGCCGGGAGAAGATGCGCAGGGGTCGTCTCAATGAGAGGTGATTGCAATGCCATTCGAGTTTTATGCATACTTACTTGCAGTTAAGAGCTCCAAATGTAGGTCACCTCGCACACATACCCTGTAAACATATGCATGCAAGATATTTGTCGCAGTCACTTTTGATAAAAGTTCACACATGCATGTGTATGCATTGACACGTGCTTTGATCATTGATTAACTTAAAGATGGAACTCTAGGTTGAAGATGCATTATGAGGGGTGTTACAGATTTAACCCCCTCCCATTGTAGGGCCCCCTCTCGACGACTGCGCACACCCCTTGGGCAGGGGATCTCCCCTGCTCAAGCCCAGCGCCTCGGATGGGTGGGGCTTTGTCTGTAAAGAATGTGAAGTTTTTCTCGAAAATAATTCAAAGAATTTTGGAAGTAGGTTCCTGGAACTTAGCACCATTTTGGAGCCAGGGAGGGCTCCAAAAACAGATAAGGTAGTTGTTCTCGGGGATGCCCTTCATGCTTTGAATCAGTTGAAGGCTGAAGCTCAGCAACTGAAGGACTCCAACGAGAAGCTTCGAGAAGCTATCAAAGAGTTAAAGGTATCTTACTTTGTATTTGCTCATCGTAATATCAGCATTGACATGGTCCACACATGCATTTTGGTTTTCAAAGCAGGAATTGATAGACCCAGTGTTGTACTTTCAGGTGGAGAAAAGTGAACTTAGAGATGAGAAAGTGAAGTTGAAGTTGCAGAAGGACCAGCTGGAGCAGCAACTGAAAGCAGTTGCCATGCCTGCTGCGGGTTACTTGCCACACCCTGGCGCACTTCATGCTGCGATGGCAGCTTTTGCGGCTCAAAGTCAAGTAGCTGGCACCAAAGCCGCCATACCTGGTTATCCTGGAATGGGAATGGGAATGTGGCAATGGATGACACCTGCTGCTCTTGATACATCACAGGATCACATGCTCAGGCCACCAGTTGCTTAGATGGTACAGCACACATTGTTGGCTTCTTTTCTTGCCAAAGGAGGGCTTGAGAGCCCGGCAGGGAAAGGTGCAAAGTTCACATTAGTATAGATTTGGGAGCGTGTTTAGATCAACCGACATATTTATGAATATTTTTTTTTTGGTGTATTGTCGTACAAGTTGAACCATCTAGTGTTGGAAGTGTTGGATTTACTTGCCCTCTAGGATGCTGGCACTACAATTATCGTGATGCCAGGTCAGCAGCCCAATAAAACTTTCGAATGTTTATTTTCCTCCTCTCTGGGTATGTTGTGGTCCACCCATTGAGATGTGGACGGTTATGACTTCTGGATGTGGTGATGTCATTTGTATATGCAGGTTTGATATATGAAATCTGCAGACTGCTCATCTTTTAATGTTTGAGAGTTACTGTTTTGTTTTTCTAATTTGTGTCTTTACTAGCTCTTTGTGTGTGAATGTGAAAAAGCTTCCTATAAGTGCACGAAGGACTTGTAGAGAAGCACTGGCTTTCACATCAAAAGTCACACTTCCTTAGGCTCAATGGCTGATTTGCCATTATTTTGGAGATTAAAAGAGATGGTGCATGCATGTTGTATTATAAGGATTGACTTGGGCCCATCTTCATGCCCACTTCATGCTCACATACGTGTGCATGCATGCACGCACACACATCAACCATTTCTCATGTTTTTCTAGGGAAATATATATATATTTCATGGTCGGCTTCCTCTGTGTATGCATCTGAGTTGAGGGTAGCCGTGTCATCCTACATTAATATCTTGTCGGTCTATTGACCTTTTCTTTCGCTAAGGCAAGTACTTTTTCAAGACTGGCATGATCCTTACAGTGGTTACTTCATAAATGTAGCTGATCATTTTTGCTAATGCAAGCTTTTTAGAAGTCACTTATTTCATTGTTTTGGCAGCCATTTCTTGTTCACTATTGTCTGTCTTTCTCTCTCCACAACTAATGATATTTTATTCCCTTGGGTATTGAAATTAAATGATTTGCTGTCTTGAATTGTGGAAAATTTTGTACAATTTGGCTTCTCTCAGCTTGTTTCAAGGTTAATGCTTCCATGTGCATGCAGAGCAAAAGAGAAATTTTCATTAATGCAAAGGCCTCAAGAGTATATGGTAGTCCATCAGTATACACTCATCATGCACAGTGGCATGAAAAGCAAAAATTGAAAGCCAAAAAGCACTTGGGAGGTTTTTAATGCCTACCTTATAAATGTTTTGGCTGACAACACTACTCCATTCTATGGGTAGGCAACAAAGAACAGGACCTGAATTGAGAATCGAGTAGAATTTGCTTGTAGTTGAAGAGCTTGCAGACAATGGCACCTGAATTTATGTGAACCATAACCTCAAGCTCATTTTGGAGGGAATATATTTATATCTTGAAGGTACTTCTAATTTGATTATTAGGATAAGCATTAAGCAATATCTTGTGGATTAATCATATCTTGTGTATAAGTCAATACACAGAATTCAATGCTCTCATCCCTGATTTGACATGAAGTCAGCTTACTCATCACAGTCAGATGACCATTAGAATAAAGGCAACTATATATGTAGGCACAAGCAATTCTGCACAGAATTGGTTATACTCTTTCTTTTTTGTGTGTGGTGGCTTTGCATCTCATTTACCCCGCAATTTCTCCTTGCTTTCTTTGTGGTTTTGCCCGTGCTGTTGCTCGTTCTCAGTAGAAGGTTTTCTCTCCCCCCCTTGCTTCACGATGAACTGAACCAGAAAATAAAAAATAAAAAACGACGAAAACAAAAAAAAAAGTTATCTCCCTCCCCCTCGGACCAAGAGTTGCTCTCCCCCTCTTTCTCATTGGCACAGTAGTGGCTTCTCTAGGTGTCTTATCTAGGTGTGGGTGATGCTTATGGGCATTAAACAAAGTGACGGGAGGAGGCAGCATGTGGATATGGTGATTTATGGACATTCAAGGCACCAACAAAAGCGGGCCAGACCTATGGCTTGCGTGGAGCACGAGGGGGGGGGGGGGGGGGGGGGGGTGCATGTGCCTAAGTAGGATGGGGTGACATGGGGGCGTAAATGGGCACGCTTAGATGAGCAATCAAGTCCCATAGCCATAACCTTGGCTGGCTCCCCACACAGTGCCTTACCACTTGGCTATACTCCATACAGTGGTAAAAGTGGGGAAAGAGGCAAAGCTCCAAGAACAGGTGGGTTTTGTTAGCCTTGGAAGTCTTGGTGTGAATAGCCCTACACACAAGCACTTTTCACCCTATGCTGAATGTGTTAGCCACGTCAACCCTAGGGCTAGGGCTACTAGAACTTTGTACTCCACACATTCATGATTATTGTCATTGAGTACTTCCAGCTATCGCGCATCTCGTCTCTCTTACTCTCTAAGCTCATGTATAACTATGTGTATTGTGTGTGTGTGTGTGTGTGTGTGCACGCGCAAAGCATCTACTGCCTCATCCAACATTGGTATCAGAGTAGTTGAGAGTCTAGGTTTCAGTTCCTAGGTCTCATAGAGCTTGGTTTCAGAGCCAATAGCTCCATGTAGTTATTCTCTATTGTCGCGGTTCATTAATCTACACCATTGTATACGCCCGCGCCCTTTTGTATTTTACTGTTGTCATTAATCTTTGTCGTCAAACATTCTAGGACTTCTATGCTCGTCGATTTTTCTGGGTCAGCCATTCAGCTACGTCCGTCTCACAGCGTTATCTGGTTTGCAGTTCAGCCTTTCGCTTTCCTCATTCAGCAGGCAGTCGGCTTCAACATTCACACATTCACCAGTCCGCTTCAGTTTTTTATTTGATCAACCATTCAACTACATTTCTCGGTTTTGCTAGGCTAGACCTTCAGCACTTGGCTTTCCACATTCAGCGTTCAGCATTTGGTGCTCGGCTTTCCACTTTCAACATTCAACTATTCGCACTTAACAGTCGACTTTCAAAACAATCAGCTTTTCGCATTCATGGTCGGCTCTCAACATTTGATCGGGTTTACTTTCTTGGCCAGGTTTACTAAAGTTGGCATTTCCGTCTATGGCCTTCGACGTTTTTGCATTTGGGTTGTAGATTCAACGTCAGCAGCCGCTTCTACTTGTAAATTCTGATTTGTAAATTCAACATTACCTGCTTCCGCCTCCTGTAGAATTTGATCTATAGAATCCGCATCAACCCATTCCGACCTGTTGATTCCACATTGTTAGATTCTGCCCTGTTGATTCCACATCAGCTTCGGACCTGTTGATGCAACATCGGCTTCTGACTTGTTGATGCCATGTCATCTTCTTCCGACTTGCTGATTCCACGTCAGCTTCAGACCTGCTGATGCAACATCGGGCTTTTGACTTGCTAATGCCATGTCATCTTTCGACTTGCTGATTCCACGTTAGCTTCCGACTTGCTGATTCCGCCGTCAGTAGATTTCGACCTACAGATTCCGCGTTTGCTGACTTCGCCTGTAGCTTCCGATTTGTATATTGCTGATTTGGTAAGTTTGCACATGCATTGACAAGACATTTGAGGTACTGTAAGTCACTTGAAGCTACTACTTGTGTCAGATATACTTTAGTTTGCACATTCCTTTGCTAGATAAAATGTTCGAAAACACTAGTGATTTGTTTGGCATGTTGTCCATTGAGGACAAGTTGGATTGCACCAACTATCCCATGTGGACATATATGATGAGGCATGTACTAGTGGTAAAGAACTTGTGGGTGTACGTATGCTGACTTAAGGCTTGCTAGGCCCGCATCCGCTATCAGCACGTCAGGTGGATCCACTATCGAAACTAGTGAGTCTAGTTCCAGTGGAAGTTTACTGCCTGCACCACCTGTTCCATCTATAGTAGAACAACTCAGATGGGATGCTAAAGATGCGCAGTTAAGGATGTGAGAGAAATTAATCAATATTGATGAGGTGATTCTTGACAATTCTCTTGTCTCTATAGTTCTCAATGGCTTGCCTGAATCCTATCGAGGATTTGCTACCACTCTTCGCCTCCTTAACAAAGAGGAATACAAATTTGTACACATTTGATGAGTTGGTAGTTCTCTTGTTAACAGGAAGAGTAGTCTCGTCCCAATCGAAACAACATGCTTTTTTCGATCAAGCTTTTGTTGCCTCCCATTATGGCAAAGGAAAATCTGGAGCTCCTTCTCGTGCTAAACCTAAGGTTAAAGCACCAACCCCTTTAGATCCTCCTAAGACCAAAGAGGAGAAATCTGAGAAGAAGAGATTCAACTGTTGTCAGAAACCTGGTCATGTCATTGAGGAATGGTGGAAGTGGAAACAGAGAGAGCAGAAGAAGAAGCAACAGCAAGGTATTGCTGCCACCACAACTGATAATGCAGAGGAAGCCAATTTCGCACATGATGGCTATGCTTTAACAATCACATGCAGTGATATGTCTACCTCTTGTTTGTCATTATCGAGTGTTGATTGGTAATTTGATTCGGGTGCTACAAAGCACATTACTTCCTGTAAGAAGCTATTTTCCACCTTGAGGAGATGCTCCATCAGGTGGTACAGTTTTGTGTGCTAATAATGCATCCTATGCCATTAAAGGCATTAGCAATGTGGAATTAACATCATGTAGTGGGGACACATATACTCTTGCTGACACTTTGTATGTACCTGACATCCACAAGAATCTAATTTCTATCTCAACACTTGTAAAAGTTGGCCTCAAAATCCAATTTTCTGATCACTGCTACTCCATTTCTGATAGGACTAATTCAGATGCGCTTCTGCTATTTGATACATTGCGCAATGACCTATACAGGCTTGACATGTATGACTGGAGTAGTGATCCTCATGCTGATGCTTTGGTTGCTTCCACATCAGTTGTTATGTTTGACACTGAGCTATGGCATGCTCAATTTGGTCACCTGAATTTCCCTTCTCTTAGGCGGTTATACAGCGTCAGGCTATGGTTCATGAGTTGCCACCTATGTAGATTTCGTGCAAGTATGTATGCGAGGGATGTATATTCAGAAATATGCAACATCAATCTTTTGGAAAGGACTGACGTTGCATCTTTCCCAGTATACATCAACTGATGTACACTGTGCGAGCTACTTGGCCATTGTAGCTCGTACATAGTGATCTTTGTGGCCTTATAAGGGCACCATCTTTTGGCGGACGTCTGTACTTCATGACTTTTATTAACGACAATTACACTCGTTTTTGCTTAGTGTATGGTTTGAAAGTCAATTCGGATGCATTTTTCACTTTTCGTCAGTTTGTCCCTCTAGCTAAAAATGCTTGCAGCCATAAACTCTTAATATTCCAGACCGATCTAGGGGGGGAATACTTGTCACATGAGTTTACAGCTTTTTTGTAGTCCTATTGCATTTCGCATCAATGTACTACTCCTTATACACCATAACAAAGTGGTGTGGTTGAACGCCAGAATCATGCACTTATGAAAATGGTGCTTAAAAGCAAGGATTTGCCTTCTAGATTTTGGTTTGAAGTGGTCATGTGCACCAGCTATGTGTTGAATCACTATCTGATTAAAGGTTTGAAATCTATAAGAGTTGGAATGGTAGAATCCCTGTAATCACTCACATGTGTGTTTTTAGATGTTCGGCTTACGTGCATGTACCGTCACAACACAGATATAAACTTGAAGCAAAGGTAATGAAATGTATTTTTATGGGGTATAGTACAGCAAGCTAACTCCACTTGTGCAGGTCAAACACAAGCCACCTCTCGTTATGCATCTCATTTTCTTGAAATAGCCCTTGTTGCTACCACATGTAATGAGGAACCACTTTCTTATTTTGATGCATTGGAGGATGACAATTGGGTTTCGGCCATGCATTTGAAGTTGGAATCCATTGAAAAACATGCTACGTGGGAGTTATGTGACTTGCCTACTACCGATAGGCGTGCCATTGGCACAAAGTGGGTGTATAAACTGAAGTGGAAGCCTAATGGCTCCATTGATCATTATAAGGCTCGTTTAGTTGCCAAAGGGTATGCTCAGAGAGAAGGCATTGACTATGATGAGACTTTTGCACCTACTTCATGTATGATGACCATCCGCACTCTTGTTGCACATTGGCTACGCATAAAGGTTGGAATGTACATCAGTTGATGTTAAAACTACTTTTCCGAATGGTGATTTGTGAGAAGAGATCTATGTATCTCAGCCTCCTAGCTTTGTTCAAAAACATGTAGAGCATAAGGTATGCAATTTGCATAAAGCACTCTATGGCCTAAAACAGGCTCCACGCGCTTGGTTTCACAAAATTCATGCATACTTGCTCTCTTGTGTGTTTTAAAATAGTCCGACTAAGAGTATCCTCTATGTTCGCAAACAAGGGGACAATCTCATAATCTTGAACCTTTATATGGATGATCTGTATGACTGGCCTTGATGGGGGGCACATTTCAGCTTTCATGGTTGACTTATAGCATGCGTTTGATGTTTTGAACATGGTCCTATTGCAATATTATTTGGGTATCCAATTTATACCAGTTGAGGGGGGCATCATATTATCTTAGAGAAGATACATTCAGAAGCTCTTAGAACAATTCCAAATGATAAATTACAAACATGTTTCTACTTCTGCGGAACCAAGCCTACACTTATCTCTTGAGGACTCTTCCGAGCCTTTTGATATTGCCACTTATCAACAGGCTGTCGGATGCCTTATATGTCTATGCACTACCCATCTTGACATTCAATATATGTAGTGTTGTCACAGTTGAGCAGATTTATGCATTACCCCGGCTCTCGGCATTGGTAAGCAGTGAAACGTGTCTTTCATTACCTTCAAGGCACTCACGACTTTGCAATGTTTTATAGAAATATGTCTTCTTTATGCTTGTTCGCCTACACTGACAATGATTGGGCAAGATGTTATGACACTAGGGTTTCAACTAGTGGGAACTGTTTCTTTCTTGGTAGTTTATGTATTTTATGGCTCGACAAGAAGCAGCCACCACAGTGGCCGCTTCAAGTTGTGAAGATGAGTACAAGGCAACATTCATAGCTATTGTGGAGTGTGTATGGCTCTGCCGTCTACTCAGATCTTGGTGTTAGACATACATCTTCTGCCACCATTTTCATTCAATCAGAGCGCATCACGGGTATGGATCACTTGTTATCGGTGGTTTGATGGATCGCTTGTTTTGTAGATTGTGTCAGATAGTAAATGGTTTGTGTCGTGGGCTACCACACCTCCAAGAGGGAACTCTACACATTAACCTAAAGGATAAGCAATAGATCACAACTATCGTAGGGCACTTTACTAATGCTTCGAACTTGAGTCCCTTGAGGCCTCCAAGCTCGCCTGTTAAGCTCCACCTCCACGCTGTCACCGTAGAGTAGCTCGCACCGTTGCATAAGGCAATCACTCTCTCACTTTACTAATGCTTTGAACTTGAGTCCCTTGAGGCCTCCAAGCTCGCTTGTTAAGCTCCACCTCCATGCTGTCACCGTAGAGTAGCTCGCACCGTCGCATAATGCAATCACTCTCTCTCTCTCACTCTCTCTCTCACTCTCCCACACAAGCATGAATCACACAAACATAAAAGAGTAACAATGCTAGAATGCTCTCTCTCTCCTTCAATCTCTCTCAAGACACAAGGGAGAGCTCTCTATAGCACAAAGGGGATTGTGTCTTTTCATTATGAGACTTTTGAATTGTTTACAGGTTCTTCTTGGGGTCTTTATATCATTCATGGTGTGTCCTTCTTGTCTGGTTGATCTTTAAGTTGATTCTTAGGCACCCACTTATGTGTACCCTTAGATGTTGGGTATTGTGTGGGCAAGCTTCGTGGAACGGATGCTGGTTCTGTTCTCTGAGGTGTTGCCACTGCACTTGTTTTTTTATCGGTTATGATGGGCTTCCCTCTGTTTGTCAAGTTCCATAAGGGTATGGATATGACCTTCTCGCATGTGCTTAGCAATGCTGTTCTATCTTTCCATTGGATATTGCATTTACTGGCACAGATCCATGATCATCCTAGAATCATCTCTTCTTCCATGGAACCTGCAGGCATGACAAACACCTTCCCAACCAAGGAATTATTTATGATGGAAATGTTTACATTTAAAAATCCTTCAGCTTTTGTGGTTATCAAGTGAGCACTACGAACTTGTGCATCAGTGGGTTCAAGGTGTGGTCTATCTAATGCTACCCAAGTGTCATATGAGATCAAGTTATGACTTGACCCCATATCTATTAATGCATTGCTTGTTACATGGCCTTTAGCTGTAGTAAGTCCCACCTTGAGTCGTGCTGGCTCAATGTTTAGTTCCCCTTCGTCCAAAAGAGTCACAAAAGCCATGTTGACATGTATTAGTCTTTTGTGTCGTAATTGTTGGGCTTTGGCCTCCCTAGCCCTTAGCCTCTTCTTGTGCTTGCTCGATTTTTTCTTTTGCAAGCTGTTTCTGTTGTTTTAAGAGATGTTCTCGCAAGAGCATCTCTTGGGTCAGTGGTCCAAAATATTTTTTTATTTACTTCCATTGACATAGCCCTCCATTCGGATGCCGTCAATTGTCTCAATTTGAATAGACACCTAAGGTGTGATTTTCGATACTCGGAATGGTCCCAGGCCTCGGTATTTGAGTTTCTTTTTCTTGGAGTTTCCCACACCATACATGAGGACAAGGTCCCCCGTTTCCAGTTCTTTTTGCTTAAGGTTTTTGTCAAACCCATGTTTTTTGCGTAGTTTTTCAACGACCATGAGTCCATGTGATGCTATCAGGCTGGTCTCATCCAGTTTCTCCAAGTCAATTAGCCTTTCAGCTAATGCATTCTTCATGAGACGCTCTTGTACGAAAATCCTTAAGCTTGGGACTAAATATTCCATGGGCATAACTGCTTCAACACCATAAGCTAAATGAAAGAGAGTATATCCCGTCGCCACCTTATATGATGTGCGATAGACCTAGAGGGCTCCTGTCTGTTAGTTTATGTTCCTAGTTTGTTCGATTTACTTCCAGGGTTTTTGTCAAGATAGTACACAAAATCTTGTTTGTCATCTTCTCTGCTTGACCATTGGCCTGTGGAAAATAAGGTGATGAATTTTGATGGATCACTAAAAGAACCCTACAAGTAAATGATCAATCACCTCATTAATAAAATGTGAGCGGCGATCACACTGACTAATTCTAATGAGCATCCGAACCTCGAGATGATTTGCTCGTATAAAAAATTTGCTGTTATTTGTGCATCGGCTCTCTTTGAGGCTCTGGCTTCTGCCCATTTTGTGAAATAGTCGGTGGCCACCATGATCACATATCGGGGGCTTGGGATGGATGTGCTACTGGACTAATAGGTCCCACAAAATCTATCCCCTATTTCTCGAATGGTTGTCTTACAATAGTAGGGGTTAGCGACATCTTGTCCTTCTGTTGTGGGGGATAGCAAAACGTTGACATTCTTCACATCTTTTGACAAATTCTATGGCATCTCCGAATAAAGTAGGTTACCATAGTCCTGCTCTTAAAGCACTTTTCGAGCTGTGATTTCTCCAGCAAAATGCCCGCCTGCTATCCCTGAATGAGCTTCTTCCAATATGGTGACGAACTCATCCTCTCTAACGCATCTTGTGAGCACATTATATTTTCCTAGCTTATATAAGGTGGAGCAAGCTTGATAAGCCACTGCATTTTATCTTTGTTCAAAGGTATTTCCTGCTGCGGAAAACCATAAGCTAGATACTCTGAGATTTCTTCACTCCATTTGAGTACCATGTCCAACTTGAATAAACAAGCATCATCAGGGAGATCATCATCAACACCAGCTGGTTCCCCATTTGGAATCGGCTAACACATGTTGTGTTCCCTTTCGTACCGTGACTGTAAAGTCGAACTCCAACAATATAAGCAACCATCATGTGATTCTCCCTATGGTGCAAGGTTTATTCACCAAGTATAGTAAGGCTTGATGGTCCATGAAAAATACGAATTTGTTGGCCAAGAGGTAATATCAATATTTCTTGATGACGGCGTAAACCAAGGCCAATCCTTCTCTCGCTGTGGTGGTGTAGTTCACCTCTACATCATTCAGCTGACGACTAGCAAAGCAGACGGGATAGTCCAATTTGAACTCACCAGGCTGGGGCTAGTACGCAACCAATAGCAAAATTTGATGCATCAATATGCACGTGAAATATGAGATCCCAATTGGGGGGTCGTAGAATTAGCGCACTTGTCAACTCTTGCTTCAGTCGATCATATGCTTCCTGACACTCCTCAGTCCACTCAAAGACAATGAGGAGCTTGTACAAGGGTCTGGCTATTTTAGCATAAAAAATTATGAAGCGGCGATAATACCCCACATGGCCCATAAATCTTTGCACACCCTTGTAGTTGGTAGGCGGTGGCAACTCCAATATAAGCTTGACCTTGCTATCGTCCGTGGATATACCATTCTTTGAGACAATGTGTCCCAATATCACACCATGCTTGACCTAAAACTGACACTTCAAGGGGTTCAGGGATATATGATATAATCTACATCTCTCGAACACTTTTATCAAGCAGGCCAGATGGTCTTCCCAGCGAGAGTGTGCACACAGATCATCAATGAATACCTCCAACCACTTTTGTAAGTAGTCCTTGAAGGCTGTGCACATCAACCGTTGAAAGGTTGCTTGGGAGTTTGTGAGGCCGAACGGCATAACCTTGTATGCAAATGTCCCCCACATTGTATGCAAATGTCCCCCACATTGTATTGAAAGTTGTCTTGTGCTTATTCTCTGGTGCTATGGACACCTGATTTTGTAACCGGAGAATCCATCCAAGAAGCTGTAAGCTTCTCTCCCAGCACTCTTTCCAAAACGTATTCTGTATAAGGCAGTGGATAATGGTCTTTCCTAGTGGCTGCATTAACCTTTTTAAGATCAACACATACCCTAAGTTTTCCATTCTTTGTTGGCACTATCATGATTGGTGATAACCAATCCGTATGTTCAATTTCATAGATGAAATCCGCAGCAATGAGCTTGTCAATTTGCTCCTTTACAATTACCACATACTTAGGATTCATCTGGTATGGTTTTTGTTTGCTTGGTCTCGACCCTTCCATGGTTGGAATCATATGCTGTACTACCTCAGTTGGTACCCCCTTCATCTCTTTGTAATTCCAGGGGTGAAATAATCCTTAAGTTCCTTTTAAGGAGAGCAATGAGCTCATCTTCTTTAGCCGAAGTCAAGTCCTTAGCAATGTATATGGGTCCAGCTTCTTCCCCTGATCCTACAATATCCACTTCCTTGACTTTTGCTGGCGGGCCATCGTATGATGTGGACAGCCCATCCTCTTTCACCCTTGTAGGCCGTCAGTTGGACCACTTTCTGTTCGCCAACAATATAGGTTTTGGAGTGGTCGGGTACTGAGAGCAAGTTTGGTTTGTCCTCATTTTCACTTTTGGTTTTAGCCATGATCTTTCTAGCCTCACGTTCTACTTCTACCAGGGCTTTATTGTGTTTTCGGCACCCAGCTTTTGTAAGCTTGGGTGTTTCTAGCTCTTGAAGGATGATTTTCTCTTTGTGCCTTCCCTCCAACGATATCTTACTCAACTCCTCACCCTTTGAGAACTCATCGTGTACCTTAGTGGCCTCAAGGTATCTCAGCCACACTAGGCATCCGTGGGTTTTCTTCATAATAGGGCATTTCATCGGGCTATATGCCGTTTCTATTTTCGCAACCATCTGTGTTGAGCACCGGTACGGCTTTGTGCTATGGTACCTTCTGTACTCGATGTCTCCTCTTCTTATTCCTCATTAATGGTATGCCAATTAACCATACAGATAGAGGTCGTGGGCACGGTTCCAGATTCCACATACTGGGTCCCCTTGGGTTGCATCACATCAATGGTGGCCAACACATGCATCCAGTTTTCACTGAAGTCTGGAGGAGAAAGTGACGCATACATTTCCATTTCCTCTTTATACTTGGATCTCCCACAACCGAGGGATGGCATATCTGTATAGAGGTGGTCTGTTCCGTTGTTGTGACCGAATCGTTTACCAAACAATTGCCCCTCCGTGGGGTGTGCTTTCCATGTTCTCAGATCAATCTTTAAGATTTGCAAATCCCTACGTACATACACGTGATCCAAGGCCCAATCATGCACCAATTTGGATTCCCTCATCATGAAGGGTTCCCCCCAATATTATGTCATATGAATCAGGTTGGCGTAGAAAGTCCATGACCACAAATGTATGATGGTAGTGAAACGTAAAGAGTTTGAATTTAGCATTCTCTAGAAGCCCAATGGGCCTCAAAGACATTCTGTAGCCATTTAACGATTAGATCTACTTTTTTTAGATCAGGTTTCCCCCAATTTTCCCAGCAACATTTTGTGATGATGCTAACCCCCGCCCCACCATCTAGGATAGCCAGTGCCTGGTACCCATTATGATGAATTGGAATTGTAGCATTTGTGTCATCGCTTTCGTAGTAGCGTTCCAGTTGATTTACTGGTATCTTAACGACTCGGGTTTTCCTCGTATGTCTCAAGGTTCTTTTTGCCAGAGGTGGCAGAGCCTCATCTATAGTTTCAGCTAGCTTTAGTTCATCGCCTTCTACCCATTATTTTACGTCTGTCCATAGGGTTGGTGAATTGTGTAACAGTTGCCCTAATGGCATTTGTACAGGTGTGGATAGCACAGCCACGAGAGGGTTCTTTGGAGATAGAGGGTTCTTCCCATGTATGGGTCTCATATTCCTCCATAGGAAAGGAATGGATGGACTCCTCATTTTTCTCAAACATTCTGGACAGTGTGTTTGCTTGGGACTCCTCTTCTGTTTCTTCCAAAATTGGGGTGGGAACATCCAATTCCCTATCCCTGGTTGGCTCTTTTCGTGGATAAACTATATCCCTGACCCAGTTGGCCCTTAGCTTGGCTTCATGAAGCCATTGGCACTCTTCAACTAAGGCCCTGGCATCTTCAAGCTTTCTTATTTCCTTGTTGGCATTGGGGTGTTCACAGACCCCCTTAGGAGTTGGTTGCGCTTTTTGCTCTTCTTGGTCCGAACATTTGTGATTGATCCTTTGATACCTCTCTTCCTTCAATTGGGTGGATCCGGTGTTGATTGTATCTTCTTCAGATCCATCTTGGATTGTGACCCTTGTGTCATCCTTACCCACTTTTTTCACTCTTCTCCTGTGGGCCAGTTCTAGAAACAGTCGCATCCCGCTCGGTTCTTCCCCTTGTCTCCTAATTGAGCTTGAGCTCTTATTAGGACATTGAGTGGTGTGATATTCCCAGGCTGTACACTAATGGTTTGGATGGTGGTCTGATTGGCATTAGGAGTCGTACCACTTGCACAGTATGTGCGAGTCTTGTGAAGAAGGTAACCTTATCCTCTGGCTTGAGGGTTCAGAACCACTGATGAACTTTTCCTTCTCCAAGGTTAGTGAAAAGGCATGAATCATTGTCACATCACTAACTAGCCTGCAGGTTTCACATGTGGATTCAAAAATCTCTACATGTTGGATAGGATCCCCATCCCCATAGAATTTTTGGACAAGTTTGGAAATGATATGTGGTTTCATCTCGGAGGGTGGGGATTCCAGAGTAGTGCCTAGTTCTCTAACCATCCCCCCGCCCATCTCTGCCACCATATTGAGCAGGTCTATCCTTGTGGGTACATTAAGGTCCATGGTTGGATCTATCCTAGGTCTTTGAGGAATTGCTCCCCCCATTCCTAGGCCTCGTCCCCTTCCTATATTGGCTCTTCTTCTAGGTATTTATGGTCCATGGGATGGTCCAGCCCCACCACTGTACCTTGGAGTGACTCCTCATTAGTCGCCTTCGTACGTCTTTGCAGAATCAGGAGTTCTATGTCTTGTAGGAATGTAGGGTGATTGGTCATCTGCTCAATATCCTTTTTGGTGTACAGGTCCTCTACTTCACCCACAATGCTTGCTAGGTTACCCTCCTCTTCTATGGTTGTAAACCCTTCCTCCGTTCTGGATTCCTCGTTTATGGTTTCCAAGTTTGGAATTTCTCCCACTTCTTCCCATAACTATTTCTGACTCCTTCCCTCGTGACTGGAGTGGGTTAAAACCACCTGTTTCCTTTTTGTCAGCTCTCGTCCTTCGAGTATCAAGCTCTTGTTTCCTTAAGCTCAATTCTCGTAAGCTGTCGTTCCATCTCACTCCGTTTGAGGTCTAACTCTACTTCCTCGATGGTGGGGAAGAATATTTGACCCGTCCCTGGCCGCACTTTCTATGTCCCAACTTATTCGGGGGGTGTCGGTGTTTGACAACCTAGAATTCGACGGTTGGATGGGCACTTCTTGTCGTGGACCGAGTCTACGGTTGATGGACCCATGCCCACAGATTGCGCTTCTTCGTCATGATTGGTTTGGAGACCAAAAAATCCATGGGGAAGATATCAATGATACCACTGGACCTCGTTGGGGAGGGTGGTTTCTCCTCTTCCCCAAACCCAGCGTATCTCAGCCCTTCTTCCATGGACTCTTCGCTACTAGTTTCAATAGTGGTCAGGTTTCTTAAAACACTCAGGTGTGTGCTTACGGAATGTCCTGATCCCACACTTCTTTGATAGGAAGATCCTGGGTGATTCGATGCACTATCGTCAGATGTAAGATCATCTTCGATGAGTTTTCTAGATCTTAAGTGCATGTATGTACGATTTGATAAGCTATTTGTCGACCCAATTTGATTTTGCTTCCGATTCTATCGCTCTGTTTCTGAAGCCGTGAAAGTGTAGAGCATTGGTTCACGACGTGAAAAGTCAGAAAAGGTTCACGGCGTGAATGTTATTCAACACTTTCATGTGATCAAAAATTTTGCCTGTCGGGTCATATCCCCTCTCTTTGATATAGGTTGCCCTCCTTTACCGTCCTTTGTGTTGGATTTGGCCAACCCGTGAATCTGCAGAGAAGGTTTCACCTCGTGAATAAGAAGGGGTTTCACGTTGTGAACAATTTCAAAAGGTTTCACATCGTGAACAAGAAAGGGTTTCATGCCGTGAACAACTTCAGAAGGTTTCACGTCGTGTGAACGCTTTGCTGAACTTTCACGTGCTCAAAAATGTTGGCAGACTTCGCGGTGTCAGAGGTGTTAGAATAAGGTTGACTATTTTTGGCAAGGCAATCCCGTGATTTTTAATGTTAATTGCGGCACTGATTTCGCGAGTGATTCGCAGCATGAAGTTGCAAAAAATGTTTCACGGCGTGAACATTTTTCTACAGTTTCACGTGGAACTTCCCTCGTCACGAAAGTTGTGATTTTAGGTACGTAATACTTATCCAATTGATACCAAATTGATTGTGCCACTCCTAAGAAATGGAATGCAAGTTCTTGGCATAGTCAATGGTTCCTTATGTTTTTTATTTTTATGAATTTTTAAAAAAGAAGAAAAACTGAACACTAACATGCTCATTCATGTTGGTGCTTTCAATGATACAAATATCAAAATTAACAAGAACAAACAGTGAAGCTCTATCCAAAGTCCACTCCACCACAAACATACACATCACAACTAATTTCTCACGATTTCTTCCTACCACACACATCTTATCCATTCATTTTCTACACAATGCATTACTAGAATGCAAGGGCAATAATGAATCCTATGCAATGGGAGCTAAAACTCCAAGAGGATGGAAGAAACAAAGGTGTTTCCTCGGCAGGCACCAAAAATGTTATAGGCTACCATACCTCCAAGAAGAGGGAACTCTACACATTCACCTAAATGATGAGCAATAGATCACAACTGCTGTCGTAGGGCACTTACCAATGCTTCAAACTTGAGTCCCTTGTTGAGGCCTCCAAGCTCGCTTGTTAAGCTCCAATCTCCAAGCTCCAACCTCCAAGCTCCACGCTCCACCTCCACGCTGTCACCGTAGAGTCGCTTGCACCGTCTCGCATAAGGCAATCGCTCTCTCTCTCTCACTCTCCCACACGAGCATGAATCACACAAGCATAAAAGAGAAACAATGCTAGAATGCTCTCTCTCTCCTTCAATCTCAAGACACAAGGGAGAGCTCTCTATAGCACAAAGGGGATTGTGTCTTTTCATTATGAGAAAATGCCTTATATACATTTGTCCCTTATTCACACTTGGGCACCCAAAACTTACTTACTAGGCCTTGGGTGGCCAATATCTCATAATGTACAACTTTTATAGTGCCGTTTCATGACACTTATTAATGTCCTCAATTGGAGGATCATGTTTGTTAATCCAAAATGGGATTAATAGTTTGGCAATCACCATCATGGATTACCTCGTTGTTGAGGTTGAAGAGGATTGCTTAGAAAATTTTCTCACTTCTGTTATTTCATCTTCTATTTTGTTGAGCTCCAAAGGAACAACATCGTCCCTTTAGAGGTTTACCGTCAGTCTCTTTGCCTCGAATCATCTTTCCTTTTGTCATCTTTGTATGTGGTGGTGGCTTTACATCAATTATCTTGCAGTTTCTCCTTACTTTGTTTGTGGTTTTGTACTCTTTCTTTTTCGTGTGTGGTGGCTTTGCATCTTAAGTATCCCGCAATTTGTCCTTACTTTCTATGTTGTAGTAAAAGGTTTTCTCTCTCCTCCCTAGCTTCACAATGAACTGAACCAGAAAATAAATTATTTATATATAAAAAAAAGGACGAAAGAAAGAAAAATGTTATCTCCCTCCCCCTCATCATAAACGTACACCGAGAGCTGCTCGCAAATCTCCCCCCCTTTCTCATTTGGCATAGGAGAAGCTTCTCTAGGTGTGGGTGATACCTATGGGCATCGAACAAAGCAACGGGAGGAGGCGATGCAGGCAACATGTGGATCTAGTTTTTTATGGACATTCAAGGCACTAACAAAAGATGTGAGACCTATGGCCTGCATGGAGCACGAGGAGGGGTGCATATTAGCAATCGAGTCCCAGAGCCATAACCTTGGCTGCCCCCCCTTACCACTTGGCTATGCTCCAACACATTGATCCGGGGAAAACAAGCAAAGCTCAAAGAAACCGGCCACGTGGCCTACGTGACCATGTATCCATGTAATTTTTTATTTATTTTAAAATTTTTAGCTTTTTTCCTTTTAAAAAAATAAAAGAGAGTGGGTATTGGGGCCGTTTTGAAATAAAAGAGGGGAGGATAATTAAGAGGGGTAAGCTGAAAAAACTTAAGAGGCGAGGGGGGAGGGATTTTTTAAAAAAGTGTGTGTGAGTGTGTGAGTGTGTGTGTGTGTGTGTGCACGTGCAGTGTCAATCAATGCAGCAAGGTGGTCTTTTTGGGGGAAATCCAACTCAAGGTGATCAGGTTCCATCAATGGTTCTCTTTCAACTATCTCTAGCACGAACATGGGAGTTGGTTTTTGACATCATATTTAATCTTGTAGACCTTGTCCCAAGCTCTTGTGGTGGTGAAAGAGTGTCCATGGTCTCGCCAGAAAGTGAATCCCAAGCTTCCGTGGTGAAAGAGTGTCCATGGTCTTGCCAGAACGTGAATCCAATCCTCAAAGTTGTGTTTGGCTCAAGGAGAGGCTCGTATTCATGGTCCTCATCTTCATCACACCCAACACCTTGTTACAAGCTCCACAAATATCAATTGACACGGTGTGAGTGTGTTGCATGCTCTACAAATATTGACTAGTGAGAATGCCTTGACCCATAGGATGAATCTTTCATGTTTTCAAGTCTATTTTCAAGGACTTGTTACATTTGCATATATAAGTGTGATTGGTTTCCCAATCGTGAACTAGCCTTGCTTCTCTCATGTATGGTCTTCAAGGATCATGGTGTATGACCCTCTTCTCATAAAATCCATCACCATAAATGTGTGTATGACCCTCTTCTCTAAAAATCGATCACCATAAATGTGTGTATGACCCTCTTCTCAAAAAACCCATCACCACAAATGTGTGTATGACTCTCTTCTCTAAAAATCACCACAAATGTGTGTATAACCCTCTTCTCAGAAAACTCATCACCACAAATTTGTGTATAACTCTCTTCTCTAAAAATCGATCACCACAAATGTGTGGTGAAAGCTTAGCCTAAAGGTCTTAATCTTTACATCTTAAAGGATGGCCAATAGTGCAAGCTCTATGTTCTGGAAAACAAAAGTACTATTTACCCCGACAAGGTGCTCCCTCCAATGGGGGTATCTTAAAGGTCTTAATCTTTACATCTTAAAGGATGGCCAATAGTGCAAGCTCTATGTTTTGGAAAACAAAAGTACTATTTACCCCAACAAGGTGCTCCCTCCAATGGGGGTATCTTATATGACACTAACTAAGCCAGCAATCCATGGCTGGTAAGTTTCCATCGGCAGCTTTTCCATTTATCTACCATGATCTAATGTACATGTACTTTGAAAGTGCCTCTTCTTTGCTCAATGCACAATGCCACTGATGGTAAAGTTGCTTGTGCTCATCTTTAAAATTATTGCCATTGTTGTCCATCCTTGCACATGCCTAACATAATCAAAACAAACCCAAGCCTTTTTAAAAGCATCATCTCCTATTTGATGTATACGGTTCTTTAAGTCTAAACCAGAGGCAAGGCAAGGCTGACATTTTAAATACATATCACTTCTCTGACTCATCCAAAGCTTAGCTTGGAAGCCTGATAACAAGCAAAACCTATTCAAAATGTAGGTAAAGATAAAAATCGCAAGCATGCATGTGAAGCATTTACAATCAAAAATTAAAATGATAACAGAAGGTAGTGCATGCAGGTTTTTTCAGTGTATGAGAACAATTTAAGAAGCGCACCATGCATCACAGATAGTAGATGATTCAAATACCATTATCAAGCGTATGCCCTAGCTACGAAACCATCAGATGATTTTCACAGAAGTCATTAACACAGAGTGTACGTAATAAATCCATGACATTAGAGCAAGTAGCCACAAACTCTCGCCAAATACCTGAGAAGAAGACGAACTTCCTACGGAAGCCAGAACAAGTGACATGGCAGAAGAATCACGTAGAACATACACAAGCTAAGTGAGCAAACTCACATGTATCCAAGCCGTTTTATATCCGTCAAGTGCCGAAGCAACCAACTAACACCGCCTTGGGGTGTTAATGTGAATTCGTCAGAGTATAATATGCAGAGCACCATACCATAGCCCACCAAATAGCCAGTTTTTCCATACTCGTATACCGCCAAATTAGGCGATAATGCCCTCAAAATGCCAGCCATGCAAGAGAAGTAAGTCGGTGTACATGAGCCCAAGGATGCCATGCAATAACTCTTGCTTGTGTCGAGCAGTACCATTTATGTCAAAATTAGAGAAAAGTAGTCATCATGTTGGGCCTACATGGTTTAAAGGCCCAAAACATTAATATCCAATCTGTTAGGGTTATTTTAGATAAGGTCTAAAAAAACATGTATATGAATTTGTGCATCTAGAGTATGTGTGTGTGTGTGTGTGTGTAGGTGGAGAGGGCGCGGCAGGGGTTAACCCTAAACTCCTCCCCCTACCCGAATATAGTTGCCAAAACAACCATATTCAAGGGGGGGTGGGGGACTTGAATATGGTCACCACCCATATTCGAGCAAGAGGGGATTTAGGGTTATCCCACACACCCCCTCTCCGCCTACTCCCCTCCCTCCCATGCACCCTCTCCACCTGCCCTCCTTTGCTTACCTCTCCGCTGCACCCTAAACCTCTCGCCCCCTCTCCACCTCCCTGCGCCAACCCCCGCTGCCCCACCCTTATCCCCGTCGCCCCGCCCCTCTTGCTTTGGTGCTGAGGGGGCTGGCTGGCCTACCCTCCCTCCCACGCCCCCTTCACCCCCCACCCCTCTTGCTGGATAATAATAGGGAAGGGCTGACTAATTGGTCCCTTCGTAGGGAGAAGGGAGGGCCTATTGGTCAACCCCTCCCCTCCCTCCCAGCCCTATCTCCCTCCCGACCCTCTCTCTCTCTCTCTCTCTCTCTCTCTCTCTCTCTCTCTCTCTCTCTCTCTCTCTCTCTCTCTCTCTCTCTCTCTCTCTCTCTCTCTCTCTCTCTCTCTCTCTCTCTCTCATGCGAGAGGGACAATCGACTGAAAGGAAGGAAGGGCGCACTGGTTGACCCCTCCCTCCCTCTCCCTTCGGGAGGGCTGGTTGGGACCCTCCCTCCTGGTGCGGTTGGGAGGGTCGATCTCCTAGTCACCCATAGCCCTCCTGATGGGGCCAATCTCGACCGATCAGACGGTCACCAAGAGGGAGGGTATCTCCTTCTTCTCTTTTTTTGACTTTACGAACATACACATCTCCTTCTTCTCTTTTTTTGACTTTACGAACATACACATCTCCTTCTTCTCTTTTTTTAATTTGTGTTTTTGTTTATTAGGTTGTATAGTGCTTTACAAACACATATCTCATTTTTCTCTCTTTTTTTTAATTTATGTTTTTATTTCTTGAATCTAATCCCATTGTTATGATTGTGCATGGGTGTTTTTATAATTCCAAACCTCACAATTATGTTGGAATTTTATCTCACCAATTAAAATTAAAATTAAAGGTACTTGAAATTAAATGAAATGAGGACGGTGTTGATCATCTTATACCAATCTAATCAGGGAGACATGTTTGGAGAGGAACCATATTATATCTTATATCAATCCAATCAGTGAGGCCTATTGGAGAAAAGCCATCTTATATCTTTGTGATAAGGATATAATATTAGAATACCTTGTAATTTCATTTGTAGGGGAGTCGAGTAACAATACAATATGCACGCCAAAGGAACGGATTATTGATCTCACAAATAGAAGAATCGCTTACATTCTCTAAAGCATATATAGGACACCCTATTAGAATACCTTGTAATTTCATTTGTAGGGGAGTTGAGTAACAATACAATATGCACGCCAAAGGAACGGATTATTGATCTCACAAATAGAAGAATCGCTTACATTCTCTAAAGCATATATAGGACACCCTATCAGAAAAGTGTAGTGACATACTTACTCTCTATGGAATCTTATGCAGATGTTCTCTTCAGAAAACGTTACTAGCCTACACACTTATTAAAAAAGTGGATGAGATTCCACAAATTTACAATGATAATGTAGCTTTTGAGTTACCTAGGGTACTTAATCCTTGATCCTTGACAATGCAAGGAATGGAGCAAGCACACGATGGGCATTGTTAGCTAAAATCTGTGGAGAGTCATGTAAAGTTTCCCGAAATAATCTGAAAGGGAGAGTTGTTTATGGAGGTTTGTTTACAAACCTCCATAAACAACTCTCCCTTCATTGTTTACAAACAATGAACAACACGCCCCCAATAGAACATCATGGATTGGTAAGCTTTATACCTTAGTTGAATTTCAATAAACATTGATTGATAAGAGTATTTATTTGAACTTTATATTTTTTTAAATGATAGGAAAGCTCACACAAAATCTTCCCTTGCTGGGCTGAACATTGGATGAATATGGATCTCTAGCTTGTTTCTATTATAAAACTAGACCTGTATGTAGGAGCATACGTGATGCTAGAGTGTACTATTATATACCCGATGACCTACATATGAGCATGTTGATGATACATCAAGGGGAACATTTACATAAAGTGCAAAAAGGCACATGAAGGCAAGTAGTGTAAAAGATGGCAAGAGGCAGTATTGGAGGTTTCTACAAGTGGTCCAAGGAAGATGCAAATGGATATCACAAAACAACTAGTATTGGGTGCAGTTGAAAGCATATAAGTGGTGGATAAAATATTAGTAACATGGAGTTGTCACTATTATTAAAACACATGCATCCCCTAGTTCAATGTCAAAGGTAAGCTGAACTCCATATACATTTTAATTTCATGATTGTGATTCTCAATACAATTTTAAAACACATGGAGTTGTTACAATTATTAAAACACATGCATCCTTTGGTTCAATGTGAAACGTAAGTTGAACTCCATATACATTTTAATTTCATGATTGTGACTCTCAATACGATTTTAAATAAATTTATAAGTTATCTATTTCTTTTGTAAATTTAGAAGGACAGTATGTGCTTCTAGAAACAACAGTATAGTGAAAGGTGTAGAGTCCAATATTTTAGATTTGAAGAGACAATATGCTTTTGAGTTCTTCCATGGTAGTTACTGTTGTATTGGATCGAGATGCTTGCCTTGAGCGATGTGGACAATCACGAGCCCAATGGGGTTCTCCGCACTCATAACAGGGGCCCATTGGTTTGGCCTCTACTTTCCTTGGCTGCCATTGACCTGAGGGACCTGGAGTCCTAGGTTGGTAGCCGCCTAGCAACATCAAAGAGTTTTGTTCCCCTAGTTGAGCCTCCCCAGTGCTTGGCACTTGGGTATGCGGGACTTTCAAAGAGATTTTCTTTGGATGAATATGATGCATATTCCTCCTCCACATAGCCTGGGTTTACCAAGTCTCTACACATATTTGAATTGTCGTAGTCAACAACCCTCACAGGAGCAGTCCCTGGAGCAGGAGGTTGAGCACCAAGAACAGGTCGTGCTTGCTCTTGTGCCATCGGTGGCTTACGTTCAAAATTAGTATACTGTTGATACATTTGTGGAGCCACTCCACCCCTTGGCTGCTCACGCTCCTGCCTCATTCTTGCAATGCGAGTACATTCATGTGTGGTATGAGTAAAGTTCCAAGCACAGGCTTGGCACCACTTTTTTGTGGGTTGGTTTGAGACTAGAGGAGAAAAGGTATTACATTCCTCTGTTTTATGGTTACCGGACCTGTAGGAAGTACACTCCTCATTCTCTGCTGCTGTTTTTGTGGCTGCATGGGTGGACGATAGGTCTGTCCCAATCTCCTTCGTACTAGGTTAGCTATTTGGTCTGGATTTACTAGCGCGCTAGACCCTGAACTTTGGTCATCACCCCACTGATCTCTAGGTTTCACCTATGGGCCAGAACCATCTTGGAATTTGAAGTTATCGGTGAAATCCATAGCATCATGGCAACACTCATTGAAATTTGTATGCTTCTTTGAATTTTTGAGTCCTTTTAAGAAGAGAGAAATTAATCGACTTTGGGCAGGCTTCTCATCTTCTGGGCAACGATTAATGTACTGCTTCATTCTATTTACACAATCTCTAACACTCTCATTCTCGCCTTGCTTGAAAGAGTAGATGTGTGCTACCGTGTCATGTTGAATTCCCATCAAGGAAAAAGCAGCAATGAATCTCTCTTCCAAAACTCGTAAAGAAGATTTGTCTGAAGCCTCTAGTGCCTGAAACCAAGCAAGGGCCTTTCCCTCAAGAGTGAGTCCAAATCCTTCAATTTGAGACCAAGCAAGGGCCTTTCCCTCAAGAGTGAGTCCAAATCCTTCAATTTGAGTATGCTTGTCAGCCACTTGCTCAGCTCAGCTCGAACCGCTTGCCTAAATGCTGCTACATGGTCATATGGATCTCCCGACCCTTCATACTTCTTTACCAGTTTCTGAAGAGTTGATGGCCTTACTTGTCGTGAATACTCATCATAGGGCCTAGTTTTGACTATTACGTTACTGACTAACTACTATTTCTGTAACTATAACCATTTTTTTATATGTGTGTGCCTTCTGATAAATTTCTAAGCCTTAGTAAAAATAAGTCGGAGAATGCGTGTATTAATGGTGTACTAAATCGAGCTGTGGATTTAGATAATCTATTCGGATTTTTTGTACCGAATTTCTACTCTTTGCAGGTATATGGATTTATACTTTTGATAGTGGATGTTGTTCCCTCAGGTTTTATGTGCTCTGATTAACGTTCACTAGTTTAAAAAATATTATGGCTTAGCTTTCTTGTTTTCCAACCAGATAATTTCTATGTCAATCTAAATTTGGGACTCATTCTCTGTGGCTTCATATGACTAGATTTGTGCTGTAGTGGCTTAGCTTCGTTGTTTTCCAACCAGACAGTTTTTATGTCAATCTAAATTTGGGACTCATTCTCTGTGGCTTCATATGACTAGATTTGCGCTATAGTAGCTTACTGAGGGTATGGATATATTTGTTCCCGTTACCTTATACTGTCTGAATGAATATTTGGGACTATAGCCCCTTACCAACTGCTGGGGTGTATTGGCATTTTATAGAATGATACCTTATAGGTTACTACTATGGGCTGTGACTGTTTCATCAATAAGATGCCTTATGATATATATCTACATTATTAATGACCTACATAGGTGATTTGGTCATTAGTATAAGGACTCATGTAAAAATCCACTTTTATGATTATTATGCATTTCTTTTGGAAGACTACATTATAAGCCCACGGATTATCCAATTGATGGAATAGAACAATGATTGGGCCACTCTGAGACTAATTCACCCAATATTAGTTTATACTTTGGGATACATGAGTGACATCTATAACACGTGGTAGGGCCTAAGACACTTGTAAGACACACACAGGCTAACTATCTGTTTGTCGGTGTTGGATGAATGCAGGTTACAAGTTCTACCTTCTCAAATATCTTGTAGTTTAAGCTTTTTGACACATGGTGTCCTACGTGAGAGATTGTCTCATAATTCTGATAACATGATTATTGTAACGATACTCTTGTTTTATAATCATGTTAAGCATTTTATTTATCAAGAATGTTGTGGTTCCCGAAATCTTTGGATTCGGCTGTAGATATGTTATATATTTCAAACACACACACACACACGTATGTAAGCCGAGAGGAGGGGCGACATTGACTCTCCCTCCCCCTCACCTCTCGACCACTCGTTGCCCCTCCCTCCTTCTCTCGAGACCACCCTTCCCACCCATTGTGTCACCCCTCCCTTTCAATTGCCCTTCCCTCTTGGTCGATCCCTCTCGGTCGATTTCCATAACAAATATGGTAGGAGGGGTTTAAGGTTAGGTTCCAACTCTCCCCTCCCCTCCCCCCACCTCTCGATCTTCGAATACAGTAGGAGGGGTTTAGGATTAGGTCCTGAATCTCCGAATACAGTAGGAGGGGTTTAGGATTAGGTCCTGAATCTCCTCCCCCTCGTTCGCCCCGCTTCCCTTCCCCCACCTCTTGGCCGCTCAACCATCCCTCCCTCCCTCTTGGCCCTAACGTAACTCCCTTTCAATTGTTCATCAACCCTCCCATTTTATTTATATATTTAATACTTAAGTTTACATAATAATATTATAATGTAAGATATATATATATATATATATATATATATATATATATATCATTAATATAAATAATATATATATGTTTAACTTTGGTATATATGTATTATTGAAAATGACTACCATGGAGGAACTCAAAAGCACATTGTCCTATTTATTTATATATTTACTATTTAAGTTTACATAACAATGTTATAATAAAATAATTATATATATATATATATATATGGTATATATGTAACATTGAAAATGACTTCCATGGAAGAACTTAAAAGCGCATTGTCTCTTCAAATCTAAAATACTGTTGACATTGAACTAGGGAATGCACGTGTTCCAATAATTTTGAAAGCTCCATGTTGCTAATATTTGATCCACCACATATATGCTTTCTAACAATTGCATCCAATACTAGTTGTTTTGAGATATCCATTTGAATCTTCTTTGGACCACTTGTAGAAACCTTTGGCACTGCCTCTTGCATAAGTATTCTTATCTTTTGCAGTGGTTACCTTGATATGCATCTTTGCACCTCATGCAAATGTTATCCTTGATATATCATCAATTTGCTCATATGCAGGTCATCGACGGGGGCATACAATAGTACATTGTAACATCACGCATACTCCTACATATGGGTCTGGTCTTACAATAGAAGCAGGCCAAAGAGATATCCATCCGATGTTAAGCAAAGCAATGGAAGCTTTTGTGTGAGCTTTTTTGTTATTTAAAAAAATATAAAGTTCATATAAATACTCTTATCAATCAACATTTATTGAAATTGAACTAAGGTATAAAGCTTACTAACCCATGATGTTCTATTGGGTGTGCTGTTCATAGTCCTACTTCCACACAAGGCATAAGTGCACTCAAACAAACCTCCACAACAACTCTTTCGGACTATTCCAAGAAACTTTACACGACTCTCCATAGTAGGTTTTAGCCCAACAATGCCCATAGTGTGTGCTTGCTCCATTCCTTACATTGGTGAGGATAAAGGATCAAGTATCATACTCAAGGTTAATAACATTTTGTGAAGAACACCTACATGAGATTAGAATAAGTATAGACCACTCTTTTGAACAGGTGAAGAAATTGACTCTGCTACCTCTTGTTCCACTTTGTCACCTAGTTAGTAACCCTACAATAAGAAGGATTCACTCTAGGTACCAAAGGTTATGTTTGGAGTATTTTATGAATGTGTATGCTATGGGCAGGGCAGGGCAGGGCAGATTTTATTTGTTATGGGTAGGGTAGATTTTATTTGCTCTCTCAAATCATCCAAGTATCCTATTAGAGAGGTGCTTTTTAATGTAGACAAATATAATTGGAATGATATATGGAAAGCAAAGAATAAAATGTTTGGGATGGCAATCACCGTCTTATAGCCTAAATGGAGGAAATAAATAGAGGTAAGTTCTTGGAATGCTCATCCTGTATTGAGATTTACTGATTGATTAAGTTATAGTAAATCAAGATTGTGTTTAATCAGCATTTAAACAGAAAGGAGAGTACCACCCTTGTGTGGATATGGTTCACCTGGACATAGAGGAAGAGAATGAGGGAGAAGTTCTCTCACTTATAGCTAGATTAAATCAATATGCCATTGTTTGTTCATAATCTATATTGTTCCTATTGTTATTGGTTATTTTATTTATCGCAACTCAAGTAATACCACTTTTATAGGAT
>NC_141098.1:36101023-36356023 GCF_041138505.1 Cibotium barometz
GGGTGTTCCATGCATGGGGGAAAAAACCTCCTAAAGAGGGAAAAAGTACCCTGGCTATTCCTAGAGTGTTCACACACCACTACCCATGACGGAGATGTCTAGCTTTTACCTGCCTTGAAGCTTATGCCTCCAGTGGTACTTGATGATAAGCAAGAGGGCAAGGTTGAGGGGAAGACGAAAGCTTTGATCCGTGCTTATGGCACAAGGAAGGGAGAGCAATTCATTGTTCTCTTTGACATGGGTAACCCTGAGGATGCCATCTCTTTTGTTGGTTGTGAAGACGGGCTGTGTTACGTCCCGATCAGCCTAGGGCTAGGGCAGGGAACACGTGGATGAACCCAAGATTAGGATTAGAGTTAACCTAGAATTAGGGTTAAGGCTTAGCCAAGGATGTGGGGACTTGGAGGGTTCACGCGTGGGCTAAGGGTGCTAGGAAGAAGAGGTCTAGATTGGCTAAGAGCTTATAAATAATAGCCTAGGGTTAATAATGGCTAAAAGCTTGTTAATAAAGCATGAAAGCTTATAAATAAAGCAAGGTTATTACTATATAAGGGACCTAGAGTCACTTATTAGACACAAGAGATCAAGTAGCCACGTGGTAGCTTGGGGTTACCAAGGAGCGTGCAGGATCTCTTGGCCATGGAGTTGTTAGCACGGGTGATTTGGCTTGGTGGTATGGGACAATGGGGTCATCTCGGTGATTGAGAGGCTCACGGGAATCTGACCTTGGGCTTGGGGGTGGTTCGAGGAACTGAACCTACGTGTAGGTGGTTAGTCTCTAGCCATAATCTATCGCGGTCACGCGATGAGTTTAATGTTGGGTCTATGGAAACCTTGCTAGGGTTTCTCAGGTTCTTGATCCACAATCGTTCTATGTTAGATAATCCATGGGCATGGTCTAGTGAGGACTTTACAGGCTACAACCTTATCACCATACCATTTGCTTGTGGACGGGTTTACACCTAGTCTCTGCAAAGAAATCACTCAGCAAGCTCAATAGCTGCAGTTCCAAGTTTAGAAGGCGACATTCCAGCGAGACTTCTTCAATGTTTCAGCTCTCTTGGGGTGTGACACGCTTGGCATCTATTGGTTTAGAGAGTTTTCGTCCATTCTTGATTGGAGGCATGACACCTTCACTATTATTGGCAGTTTACCTGAGCGAAAGACCCAAAGGGTCTATGAGACGAAAATGATGTCTACATAGTGTCCATGAAATCTCGTCATGGATGAAATAAGAAAAAGCAACAGTAAACTGAAACTAAAAACTAAAAGCTAAGATCTTAGAGAGCTGAATAAAAACGTCAATCAACCCTGAATGCCGGGCAAGGGCCCATCCAAGATGTCCATCATGGGTGTTACAAGAAGGCTAGACTCTAGAGATGTTGATAGTATGGTGTGAGTGTTACATGCACTGAGGTTGATCGTGGTAACACACAAGAAGCCTTCTTTAAGCCTTTACTTTGGTGAGAGAGAGAGAGAGAGAGAGAGAGAGAGAGAGAGAGAGAGAGAGTATTGGGTCCCAAATACCCATTGAAGGGTCCCCCCTTGCAAGCAGGTCCACTGGATGCTCTCACTTCTTTAGGTAGCTGAATTGGGTCATCAACTTGATGCTCTAATGCCAATGGTACATGCACTGAGGTTGATCGTGGTAACGCACAACAAGCCTTCTTTAAACCTTTACTATGGTGAGATCTTTAGCATCCATTCACTAAGTAGAGAGAGAGAGAGAGAGAGAGAGAGAGAGAGAGAGTTATATTAACGTTTACGGAAGACCCCAAGGGCCTATGTGTGAAGAAACATCACTTTTCCAGCCCTAAAAAGGGACTTTTTGGATATTTTATATTATATATTATATATTTTATATTTTTGGGGGTTTTTTTGTCTTGGCTGCTGGCCTACACCTTTATGGTGACTGACTGACCAGCACCCCCCCTTCACTATATATAGCATTGTCTATACCTCATCATTTGTGTACCACTTCATCGCCATATCAGGTACCATCTGGCCGCCTTCAAGCAGAGGCTCATATCTGCGTTTTCCTCTGCTGCTACATGCCGCCTTCTGCAGGGCTCACATCAGCCAACATCAGGCTGTTTCTTGGCGCTTACATCAGGCTTTCTTGTGCTCACATCTGCGTTTTACTTCAGCACATGTCAGTGCCTACATCAGCGTTTATACATCAGCTTACATCAGCGCTTTGCTTCAGCAATCATCTGCGTTTTGCTGCAGCATACATCAGCGCTACATATCAGCCCACATCTGCGCTTACATCAGGCTTACGTTAGGGCTTATATCAGCGTTTATCTCAGCCTTACATCAGCGCATACATCAGTGCTCACATCCGTGCTTACCTTCAGCATATCTTGTGCATTTTGGCACATCCCTTGGGACATCAGCCCTCTCTACTACACATTGGGACGGCAGCCCTCTCTGTTACACATTGGGACAGCAGCCCTCTCAGCTACTTCGGGACAGCAGCCCTCTCTGCTACATTGGGACGGCAGCCCTCTCTGCTACATTGGGACGGCAGCCCTCTTTGCTTCAGGTACGCAGCAGCACCCATGTCACCAGAGCTTGCACCACTCGGGACGGAAGTCCTCTCTGCTTCATGTACGCAGCACCCGTGTCATCAGAGACTGCACCACCATCATCGTCATCGACGTTAACTTTTTCCGCTGCCACTATCACCTGGGAGAGCTTTACCTCACTTCGACGCAAGCCTTCGTCATCGACCGTGCTTCAGCTCCGACGTCTTCTCTGCTTCAGCACTGGTCTTCTTTCCGCTCAGTCACCTCTCATATGAGGGCTCTTGTACATATCTGCACTCACCCTTTTATATATATTCACTCATATTTCATGCTGTGTGGTTTTGCTCTGATCTCTCGTATATTTGGTCCTTCCGTCCTTTTTCCCTCACATGGTATCAGAGCTATTGTGAGCAAAGGGATTGAAGACCACGAGAGCACACAGCATGGATCGTCTACCCACACTCCCGGAGGACCGATTCTTCTCACTAGAAGATGCTTCTCCAAACTTTGATATGGACCACATAGGGAATGGGATTTCTTACTCAGTGGAGAATCCTGTTCAAGATCATACTTTGGGAGACGATCAACCCATGCACATCACCTCATCCACACCACCTTTGCCATCACGTCTTCTCTCATGGTCCCCTTTTTGGCTTGAGAGGGGGTGTGAAGAAACATCACTTTTCCAGCCCTAAAAAGGGACTTTCTGGATATTTTATATTTCATATTTTTGGGGTTTTTTTTGTCTTGGCTGCTGGCCTACACCGTTATGGTGACCGACCATTACCCCCCCTTCACTATATATAGCATTGCCTATACCTCATCATTTGTGTACCACTTCATCGCCATATCAGGTACCATCTGGCCGCCTTCAAGTAGAGGCTCATATCTGCGTTTTCCTCTGCTGCTCCAAGCTGCCTTTTGCAGGGCTCACATCAGCCAACATCAGGCTGTTTCTTGGCGCTTACATCAGGCTTTCTTGTGCTCACATCTGCGTTTTACTTCAGCACATACATCAGCGCTTTGCTTCAGCAATCATCTGTGTTTTGCTACAGCATCCATCAACGCTACACATCAGTCCACGTCTGCGCTTACTTCAGGCTTACGTCTTGAGCACTTCTAATAGATTCCTTCGCAACTTGTAACATTTCTTGCATATCTTGCAAAAAATTACGTGCTGCATCATGCTGAAGTCCTGAGAATCCTACTGTAAAAGGTGATCTAGGTTGAAAACCATACATAAGCATGAAAGGACTAAAACCTGTACTCGTATGCTTAGTACTGTTATAAGCAAATTCTAACATAGGAAGATAATCCTCCCATGAACTCTGTCTTTTGGATACGTATGCTCGAAGCATATTCTCCAAAATCTGATTCACTCTTTCTGTCTGGCCATCAGATTGAGGATGATCTGAGAAACTCAAATTCAAAGTTGTTTCCAACTTCTCAAAAACAAGTTTCCAAAAATCACTCGTAAACTTAGAGTCCCTATCATGTCAGAATACGCAGCGGAGATGATGACCAGATCTGGGACACGAGCAAAAACGCATGCAGAAAAATACAGCACAAGAGAGAGAGAGATATAGGCGTGTAACTCTGCTCTGATATACACAAGAAGATCCCGGTATGATACAAATAAGGTATGGGGGCTGGGGGCCTATATATACATCCTTGGGAGAGCAGTCGGCCCGCATATGAAGTGCCCACGACTGCTGAAAATGGTCCCACGACTGCATAAATGCAGTCGGCCAGCAGATAGGTGCCCACGACTGAGAAACTCCAGTCGGCCAGCAGTCCAGTAGCCCACGACTGAGAAACATGCAGTCGGCCAGCACTGGAGTGCTCCTTGAATCCTCTGGCAACCCTCCCTCAGAAAAATGGGAAAAATACGGGGAGTGAGGAAAAATGATAAAACACCTGATAAGGGCGGGCACACCCACAACAAAGGCCCTGGTGTATAAATCTAGACAAGAGATGACTTCTAACATATCATTGACTATGTCTTGCGGTAACCCGTACAGTCTAAACAATTGCTCGATAAACTGCCGTGCTAATGCATAGCTGTAATAGTCTTCTGGGTCGGTAAAAATCTAGCCATTTTTGTCAAGCGATCCACAACCCAAATAGAATCGTGGCCTTGATGCGTTCTTGGCAATCCGGTAATAAAATCCATGGAAATACTTTCCCATTTATTACTTGGGATTTGCAAAGGATGCAACAACCCAGTCTGTCTAAAGCGTTCAGCTTTATTTGCCTGACAAATTTGACACTTGAGAACATAATCTTCTACATACCCTTTCATCTTTGGCAATAAAAAGTGTGTTTCACTAACGATAGCGTCCTCTGTATCCCAGGGTGTCTGGCAGAAGGGGCGTCGTGACACTCCTTAAGAATCTTGGACCTAATGTCCGGGATCTGTGGTGCACAAATTTTGTCATCCACCACTGGCCTCCTGCAGCTTGAATGGTAGACTGCTCAGTCATTGAGACTTGGTCAATCAATGAGCTCCCGTCCTGGATCTTCTGCCAAAAGGGACCAAAATAACTATCGTCCTGCAAAGCCCTCTCAATGATTGAAATAAGTCAGTAGAAATCTCGATGAACGACAAAGTATGCACCTCTCTAATTCGACTAAGCGCATCTGCAACACTATTCATGGACCCTTTCCGATAACGGATCTCAAAATCAAAATCTTGCATTAACTCAGCCCAACGAGCTTTCCTTCCTCTCATCCGCATCACACACATACTTGATTGACTGATGATCAGTCAATGCCACAAACTTGGAGCCATATAAATAATGTCTCCAAACCTTGAGAGCATGAATCACAGCATAAAGCTCTTTCTCAAGGGTTGGCCAACGAGATAGAGTGTCGTCTAGCTTTTTACTTTCAAAAGCAACCGGTCTACTATCTTGAAATAGAGCAGCCCCGATGGCATAGTCACTGGCATCAGTTTCAAGAACATAAGGCCGACTAGGATCGGGTAATGCTAAGATAGGTGCTTCCTTGACTTTATCTTTCAAAAGTCTGAAGGCCATATCCAAATCGTTATTCCAAGTGATAGGGTGATTTGACTTACGTCCATGACCTTTCAATAAGTCGGTCATCGGTAGTGTGAGCTGAGAGTACTCCCGCACAGATTTTCGAAGAAAAACAACAAAACCGAGAAAAGAACGAAGTTGTTTCATTGTTCGCGGTATAGGCTAGTTCAGAACCTTCTGAACTCGATCATAGTCAATGCTCAATCCATCTCTAGCGATCTTGTGTCCCAAGTAAATGATGTTTGTCATAAAAAACTCACATTTACTTAACTTAGCATATAGTCGATTCTGTCTTAAAATAGATAAGATAATCGTGAGGTGTCTAACATGATTCTCAAGAGTACGACTATATATTAAAATATCATCCAGGAACACCACCACAAGTGTCCCCAAATGTTCACGAAAAAGATCGTTTATCATTTGCTGGAAAGTGGCTGGAGCATTGGTTAACCCAAAAGGTAATACGAGAAACTCGCAATTGCCATACCTAGTCCGAAAGGCGGTTCTTTCGACATGCCTTTCATGAATACGTATCTGGTGATAGCCAGTACGTAAATCTATCTTCGTGAAATATTTGGCTCCTGCTAACCGGTCAATCAGGTCATCTGATCTAGGGAGAGGATAACGGTTCTTAATTGTCAGCTTGTTCAATCTCTTGTAATCTATACACATTCTCCAGTTGTTGTCCTTCTTTCTCCTAAGCAACACAGGTGCACCCCAAGATGATTTACTTGGACAACTCTGGCCCATCCTCAAATAATCTTCGAGTTGTTTAGCCAACTCATCTTCCTCAGCTTGGCTCATCCTGTAAGGTGGAATACTGACAGGATGGGCACCAGGGATCAAATCAATACGATGATCTACTGCCCTTTCAGGTGGTAAACCTGATGGCAGTTCCTTAGGAAATACGTCTTGAAACAAATTAAGTATCTTCTGTAATTCTTTGCATTCAAACACACTTAATTCATTGACTTCCATGGAAGGGATGAGAAATGAAGAAAGTGGAATCAATACACAATGGAAAGCCGTATATAAAGAAGAATCCATTATATTTCCAAAATCAACTTTATTTACAAGTGGTCCCTGAGAGGGATGTATACAATCACCTAAAATACTATATTGGGTGTCCTTATGCTGAAAAGAAAAAATATGACTAGACTAATCTATCTGGACTTGAAGAGTCTTAAACCACGCAGTCCCTAATAACAAGTCTTAAACCACGCAGTCCCTAATAACAAGTCTACATTTTCTAGGTGCATAACATAGCATTCCAGAGTATCTTTGTAGTCTTGAATCTGGATTGGAAGCATCTCCACCTTTCGATCCCATACTTGCCTTCCCACAGGTAGGCGTATCTCATAGGTATGATCGCTGGGTGTCATATCAAGACTCAATTTCTATACAAGTTTGTAGTTAATAAAGTTGTGTGAGCTGCCAGGGTCTAGAAGAATGTGGATTCTATGGCCATTCACTTCTCCATAAACTCGGAGAAGATCATGCAAGCCAAATACTTTAGAGTTGAACAGACAATCAGAACATGTTCTAGGGCGAGAAAGTACAGTAACTGACGTACCTGTCAAAGACAACTGATTAGCTGCCTTTGGCTTAGGTCGTGCGTTGGTCTTTGCACCCTTTTGCTTCGGGCACTCGTTACGCACAGGGTTAGTTCTGTACGTCGTACGATTTCAGTCGTACGTACCTGTTGTACGGTACGGTACCGTACGGATTCGTACGATACCGTACGATTTTTTTATTTTTTATTTTTTATTTTTTATTTTTTATTTTTTGCAGTGGTGTTGTTGCGTGGAGCAATTTCAGTCTTCTAGAGAGCCATTCATTGCCCTTTGCAGTGTTGTTGTTGCGTGGAGCAATTTCAGTCTTCTAGAGAGCCATTCATTGCCCTTTGCAGCCTATAGGGAGTTGTTTGTCAGGAGCATGTGCACTTGCCATTGCCATATTAGGCAAGTGATCATATTGCCTGATGAGGAGGAGGCAATCTTCATGGAGCTCTATAGTGAGCTTGTGGCAGCAGATACTCGCAGCACCAGGAGTCAGCATGGACGGGGCTGAGCAGTTGGAGTTCATAGGCCTCCTCCTTCGGTATCGGCAAAGGGTGGCCTTCGCACATATGTGAGACGGGGATCCTCGAGCTCCAATCCCCGCCTTCATGATGATATTCCATTGCCCCCTCATGATGATACCCCACGGCCTAGAGAGTCCTTGTTTGATGATGATGGCAACCTACTTAGCGAGAATGATCCCCAGAGTGTCTCGTCCACCTTCGAATAGTCCTCTTCAGAGAACTCTCTTGATGGACACTCTAGTAGTGATCATGTTGATGATCATGCAGATGTTGGTGATGATGTAGACTTTTGATATGTTATAGCTCTCTAGGCATTGGGCATCTATCTCCTTCTAGCCCATAGATGATGTATTGTAGTATGTAGTATCATGTATGTACGCATGTTGGCGGTCACCCATGCCATGAGTTTTTGGCCTATCCTTTTGTAGCAATTTTGTACTCTAATGGCATGATGACATTATGTTCATGGTTCTACTATTTTGTAACTTCTTGTCTACAATTTTTAAGTTTAGGAAGTATTTCTTAAAAAAAAACGTACTAATAGCGTACCGTACCTCAAAAAATTTTAAGGTACCAATTAGTACCGTATTTTATCGTACCGTACCGTACCGTACCTTTCGTACTAACTAACCATGGTTACGCATGTGTCCTTTTTCTTCGCAGATAAAACAACGTCCCTCCTTCTTGAGCTTTAAAGCCTTAAGGAGTCGTTTCTTCTTCGCTGGTGTCGAACTTAAATTCTTTGAAGGTTGGTCCGAAGACTTTCCTTCTGTCGTGTTAGCCATAGGTGCGGAGAACTTTCTTTTATGCTTGTTCCCCTGCTCGGTAACGGGTTTAGACTTGGAAGAGACCATTGTATCATCATAGATACGAGCTGAATGAATGGCCTCGTCCAATGTTTTGCATTTGTTATTTTTAACTTGTAAATGGTATGAGTCTGGTAAACCAGCTACGAAGAACCCCAAAAGAGTAGTGGGATTCATCTCTGCAAGTCTCTAAACTTCTGGAGGTAGACCTCATAAGTGAGGTGCTGTGAGGTCATGGTCAAAGTTGTAAACCGGGCAACATCATAATCATCATCTTTCTTGAGGAATTCCTTCTTGAAGACGTCTTCGAATTGTTGACTTAGGGTTGAGTTCCTTCCACCAAAGCAAAGCTTTGCCTGAGAGGAAACCTGCTACTAACTGGATCTTTTTTCCATCATCGTATGGATGAAACTGAAAATGGACCTGCCACTTATGTAGCCAAGTGTCCACGATCTCCTTGGTACGTTGCTTTTGCTCGCCCCCGAACGGTTCCGGAGTAATATTGGGGCCTAAAGCAGAGGCCAAGGTATCCATACCCGAAAGAGTAGAGAGGGTAGTGGTCAAGAGAGAGATGGAGTTTTGCAAGGCTTGCATCTGGGCGGCAATTTGTGCCTGACGTTCCGAAGAAGCTTCGAGAGCAACTTTGAACTCTTGGAAATCTGATTTTGACAGATAATCGTCAAAAAGATCGGCATCTGTATCTTCCGTAGCCAGCAAGCCTTCGTGTTCGACAAGGGGCTCCAACTCCGATTCTTCGACATCGTGAAGAGGGCAAGTGGAGAGAAAATTCGATCTATGCACAATAAAAGTGCGAGGGAACTTGAGAGCTTGAGAGCTTGAAAACTTGAGAGATGTGTGGCAAGAAGCCCACTTAAGGGGGTTATATAACTTTCCTCAAAAGCTACTTGAGCTTTTTCCTTTGTGTTAAAAAAATAAAATAAATAAATAAATAAATTATATATATATATATATATATATATATGGATATATATATTCTGCTTTCTAAAAAAAAAACACTTGTAAACCTTAGAGAGGGCCTTTAAACTCTTTTTAAAAAAAAGTTTAATCTAAAAAAACCAAAAGTGCCCAAATCGGCGAATGCTTTTCTGGATTTTTTTTTCTCTTCCCTCCTGGATTTATCGATTCCGGCGCCTGCTTTGCTGTCGTCGGCCACCTAGCTGCCATCCATGCGTTCTTGCCGGTGCCGCCTATACTTAGGCGTCCAGAGTGGCCTGCGTCGAGGCTTGGCCACCTGCACAGGCCTGGCCGCCTGGGTGCATAGGCCCAGGCGCCTGCCAGTCTAGTCGCCTGGCTGCGTAAGCCTAGGCGCCTGGCCGCCTGGCTACGTAGGCCTAGGCGCTCGCGTGACCGCCTGAAACTGCCGGTAGCCCACGTCCAGTACGCCAATGCCCGCCAGCTTTCACACCTCTCGCACGCTTGCTCTCTCTCACGTTCAACAAAAAAAAACGAACATGCTTTTTTTTTTCTGTTTTCTCTCACGACTTGTTCATGCGACTGCACAAACACAACCAGCCTTCTTCTTGCAAAGCAAATCAACCCTACTAGACCACCTTCTCCATCACGGGTTCTTTGATGAAAAAGCACATACTATCTGAAAAAAAAACAGCAGCATGCATAACAAAACAGCAAGCTTCTTGAACACATACCTTTCTTCGACCTCATCTTCTCTACCTACCGACTTGCTCGTTCACGAGGCATGCTCTGATACCACTGTCAAAACCCCAAAGGATCCCCTCGTGGAACGCTCCTGGTACGAGACTCGAAACCTGCAAACAAATAAACAACAAGGGGGTGTAGGCCTGACTCACCTCCCAACCATGACAGCCGTGGGCAAGCCCACAGTCTTGGCTGTCCCCATCAAACCACGAGCTGAGCTAACTAGGTTGACGTACCGACCAATCTCCACCTTGCGACGTCCCATACCACCACGAAGCTACCCTCGCGGGCCTCGAGATTGTTGCCGGCCTCGGTTGCTTAAAGCTGGTGCACATTTGCACTAGATCCAGGCTCTAGACCATAGAGCTCTCACAAATCACGCGAGACTCTATATGACTAATGACTAACCTTGGCCACCCTTTTATAGGCTCTTGGCCGGTCATTGGGCGTCCACACTTGGGCGCCCGTCCATCCATACTTGGGTGCCCGCCCATTAGTCTATCCCTAACTCAGCTCGCCAATCAGCCTGCCTAGCTCCAAGCTTCCCCAAACCTCGAAGCTAGTCTTGTGTGGTGTAGCACACGGTAGATACACACTGTGCACATGACATCACCAGAGCTTGCATCACTCCGGACGGCAGCCCTCTCTGCTTCAGGTACGTAGCACCCGTGTCATCAGAGACTGCACCACCATCAGAGACGGCTATGCATGACAGTGATTTGGAATGCTTTATTGAAGATCATTTGCATTCAGATCTAGATGACATGCATGCACATGGAAGCAAAGAGGATGATGCCTTGGGATTGGCTGATGATAAGAAGGAAGAGGAGTTGGATACAGAATGCTTTGAGGATGATTCTTTGCCAGATTCTATAAGGGAGGAGGATGGGGTAGAGACTTGTGATGAAGTGAAGATGGTTTGCAATGCGGATGTGGAGAGTATGGAGGAAGATCCTACTGTTATGGATTTTCTTGGACAGCTTGATGGTGGTCTGGTACCTGCGACGATGAATGATGTGGATGTTTTTTCATTTGATGCATTATGTGCTAGGGAGTCTTTGGACGATGATACTAGGGGGGTTGGCAACACTCAAGAAGATATGTATGTAGATTGGGTTGATGAAGAGCGTTGTGATGTGAGTATTGTGCTTGAGGATGATATGTGGGAGGGAAGTTGCTAGCCTTGATGAACAGGAGCCAGAAATAGACATGGATGCAAATATGGTTGAGAGTGTAACTAAGGCTTCTTTGCGTGTTGCTGAAATGCTAAAGACAAAGTCCATGGATGACAAGGATTCTGAACCAGTTGAGTTGTATGGTTGTGAAGAGATGCCTATTTTACAAGAGTTGGAAGTGCTTGTGGACACTATTGTGGAAAGGATCTGGATTTTTGTGTGCATAAAGGTCAAAATGTTGGAACTTGGCCTTCACTGGTATTGATGAATTGGATGCTAGATGTTGCAATGCCACATGTTTTGAAGACAAGGAGGTTAGTTGTGAGTGAAGTATTCTTTCATGGTTTATTTGAAGAGCGAAGGCTTGAGGGTGATGCTGTGTGGTCAGAGTCTGTGAATGCTTATCAAATAATGGACGGAAATGATTTTGTGACACATATGGTTGACGTTTGGTATGTAGTGATGCAGCCATTGTTTTTCACAGATGTTGGGAAATGGGATGGTGAGTTACAGCAATTTCCTTTTGATCCTGGTGGATAGCTATTGGACTGTATCTTTTTGCTGCTGAGCATAAATGCTCTAGCAGACAGGGGGGTTGGCAAAGTATGCTAGGCAAAATTTTGCAAAAGTGTTTTGGGCTTGTGTACATATGGGATGCATGGCATGCAAAAAAGCTTTGCCCTGAATGCCCTGGCAGGTGTACAGAGTGGTGGTTTTATGTTTTTTTAAGAGCTCTTGGTAATGCCTCCATATTGAGATAATGATTGGATAAAGCATGTATGGAGTCATGGATTTGATAGTGCACTCTTACCATATATGATGCCTCCACGTGAAAATATATGGGAACCCCAAATGTGATGATGGCTGGTCGATCGTGGGCTGATTCTGGATGCAGTCCATGGCGCTCCATTTTTAGCAAGCACGTGATGATGATCGGCAGTGCATGGCACCAACTGCAATAGCCATGTTTTGGAAAATTATGGTGTAGCTAATGAAGAGTGTTCTGTAGGGTGTGTTGACGATGGCAATAGGGCAGCTCTTGCATTCGTTTTGGAAAGTCGTGGGCGCCGCACATACTGGTGAAGCACGAGGGATTGTGAAGGCCCTCCTGGCATCGTGGACGTGAGCATTAAGGCCACCAGTCGGGATGCTGCTGTGGCCATTCTCCAGACCTTCCGAGACGTCATCGTGGCCGACAAAGTCGACTTCCAGGTCCTGGCCGCCCACTACTCAGACTGCAGCTCCGCCAAGCGCAACAGAGACCTCGGTTTCTTTTTCGTGGCCATCGGAGCTCATGGTGATCCTGGTTGTGTTGAGACGGTGGGCTGCAAAGGTTTTGCTCTCCTACAAAGAGAGTGCTGACGATGGCAATTGGTTTGCTGCAGCTGGTATCTGAGAGAGCGGAGAAGTTTTCTTGTCGGGGTTTCTGCCTCTGCGCAGAGTGGGGTGCTTCTTTTGTTAGCTGCGCAGAGCTGGCTGAGCAGAGAGAGAGAGAGAGAGAGAGAGAGAGTGTGTGTGTGTGTGGTTTTGTTGGGTTACTGCCCCCTGGTGTCTCAGCCGAGGGGTGTGTGTTCAATTGGTTTGCTGCGGTTGGTATCTGTATGCAACAAAAGGGGATGGATATGTCGGAGGTGGGGGTTCCCGCAAGTGGAAATGTAATTTTTGTGGATACGAAAAAACAGGTTCAGTGACCCGGGTAAAAGACCATTTGGGGCATGTCCCGGGCAGAGATGTCGCTTTATGTCAAAATGTGCCGCCCGATGTATTGGCATCACTTGAGGGTTGGAGAAAGCAACGCCTTGGTTTGGATGTTGGTGAGCAACATATGGCAGCACATGCAACAGGTGAAGCATCCTCGAGCCAAGTGGCCTCTTCAAAGACGACTAGAGTTGAGAGCCAGACAGATGTTGACAGTGCACATGTATCTTCTCACTCTCTATAGGAACCAAGTATTTCCTTGAGGTTGGTCGAGCTTCCGTGAGATGACCATTCTCAAATCAACATGTGGACTTGTCTGCAACATTTCTCTCATTGTACGAAAGTGCACGGGCATACGGATCATGTTCATATATCATTGTTTGCAACCATTGAAGCACGATATGGTTTAAAGAAGGCATTCCATGAAGTCTATTCTCCAATTCATTCTCGATATCATACACATATAATTGGGCAAATTGAGGAGCCACCATGGTTGATATATACGTACGTACGGATCTGATCCGTACCGTACGGCCGTACTGTACGGATCCGTACACGTACGGATCGATCCGTACGTGTGGGTTTTTTAATGCTGAAAATCGCCGAGCGTGTATGAATGGGCGCCCGCCTGGCGGCTGCCTTTGGGTACATACTAGGCCTTTCAAGTTTAATTATTAGACTCCAGAGAGCGTGCGTTACAGAGAGGCGATAGCAGGAAGATTTCGAAAAAGCCCAGGCGACCACAGCGTTGGAAATTTGCCGCCAGGCGTGCGTGTAGGTAAACTGAGCATCTTCCTCTCTCTCTCTTTCTCTCCCTCTTGAGTCTTGAGTCTTATCTCTTTCTCTTGCATATGTGCTGCGCACTTGGCAGGTGCAGACAAAAGTCTCAAGAGCCATCATGCCTAAGCCAACTAACCCGTATTGGCAAGAGCACACCAATGTGATCCGCATTGTCAACACGCCAGGGCAAGCTGGATCTGGCACGCGACGATGGCAATGCAAGTATTGCAACTTTCAGCTCACCAGTACCATTTCTCGCGTCGTTATGCACTTGACAGGCATTGGCACAACCAATAACTGTGCAGGGTGCAAGGCAGTACCAAAGGACATTAGGGATAAGTTGATTGCTGAGAATTTTCCAGCAATGGGTGCAGGGAAAAAGGTGAAAGGTAGTCAACAGACACAGGATGCTCTCCATGATGCACTCTTGGGAGACTTGGGTGGTTCTTCACAGGTTCAGGAGGAGCAGCCCACTGGTAGTAGGAAGAGGGCTCGTACCATGCATGAGCAGCAGGACTATGTGGAGGATGATGGAGAGATGCATGCACCAAGGCAGACTACCTTGCCTTCTCGAGTTGCCTCTCTTTCTTGGGTGAAGGAGCGCCAGAAAGTGGCTGAGATGGAGATTGCTCGCACTCTCATTGAGTGCAACATCTCCTTTCATGTCTTGAGGACTGAGCAGTGGCAGAGGATGGTCAGAGCCATAGCCCAGGTTGGACACACAGAGGATTGGTCGGGGTTGGAATACAATAAGATGCGGACCACTACGCTTGAGGAGCAGAAAGCATTGATAGATAAGGCATTGGTACCAGTGAAGGCAGGTTGGGGGCAGTTTGGGTGCACCATCATTTCAGATGGCTGGAGTGACATTCGTAGGCGACACATCATTAATATTCTTGTGTCGTCTTGCCTTGGCACGTACTTCTTGCGTGCTGTTGATGCAGGAAAGGCTGGAGAGCGGATTACAGGTCAGTTTATCTATGAGCACATCCGGCAGGCTATACTTGAGGTTGGCCCAGAGAATGTGGTGCAGGTTATTACTGACAACGCCTCCAATTGCAAGGCTATGGGTGAGATGATTGAGGCAGAGTTTAAGAACATTGTCTGGACTCCATGTGCAGCTCACTGTCTTGACTTGTTGATGGAGGACATTGGGAAGTTAACATGGGTGTTGCCTATTGTTTCCGATGCCACAAAAATGACTACTTTTTTTCGCAAAAAGCACAAGGCATTGGCTATCTTTAGGAGTCACAGTACACTTGACATGGTGCGGCCCTTGAAGACCAGATTTGCATATATGTATCTTGTGTTGCAGCGACTCTATGCAGTGAGGGATCCACTTCTACAGACAGTAGTGGACCCGAAGTGGAGAGAGATGCATCACGCACAGGAGGAGTCCACTAGATACATACAGCGGCGGGTGCTTGATGAGTCCTTTTGGTCGGAGGTGCAGGCTATGATAGTAGCATTGCAGCCAATTTATGTGTTGCTGCGTGTCACAGACATGGAGGGCTCCACCATGGGCCTAGTCTATCATCTCTTCTCAGAGATGAAGACACACATCAGAGGCTGCAGATCACTGGCGCTTGATCGGTATGTACTTGCTTCTGCAATGATTACTCTCGAGTCTATTAACTATTTAGTACAATACTATAATGTATAATAGTAAATACTATAATCAAAATTCAGCCTGTTAACTAATGTTGCGTCAATGCTTTTACAGTCGGGAAGAGATCTTGGCTATTGTAGACAAGAGATGGACATTTATGAGTCGGCCCATTCATGCGATGGCTGCATTGCTTCATCCTTTCTACAAGAAGCCAACTCTTTTTAATGACAGGAGTCTACTACAGGGCAAGGATGCGTACATTGGCTTGATTTGCGAGGAGGATGAGCAGTTGGACATTGATGCAGAGCTCGCAAGCTATGAAAATAATTTAGGGTCATCCTTTACTAGAGCTGTGGCGTTGAGGCCGGAGGCAACGAAGTTCTCTCTTACATGGTGGCAGAGTTATGGAAGACAAGGTCTTCCAAAGCTCACTCGTATCGCTTTACGTGTCCTCTCACAGGTAAAGTTTTCTATCTTTACATTTTTCATACATGTGTTTTGGACCTGGGACCATGGTTCATTGTCCAATCATCAATGTCTATTGTCTATGACCATGTCCAATGTCCATTGTAATTTGTCACCATTGACACGTCACAATGCACATGTGACATGTGGGATTGCTCTGCTGGTGGATGCGAGCGCAATTGGAGCGCTTATTCGCTAATTCACACGAAGATCCGTAATCGACTCAGCACTGCACAGCTAGAGAGATTGGTCTACTGCCGAGCAAATATGAAGCTTGTGCGAGATTACCACGCTTTGGGGACACCCAAGCAGGTTAGAAAGTTGAAACTTTGGGCTAGCGTTTATACATATTACAAGCGAATATTTGTAATTACTAATTACTACTTTCTACGCTGTTAATAATGTGAACACTGAATTGCATTTTGTTTTTTAACAGACAGATCCATCGAAATTGAAGTTGGTCTCGGAGGGGAGTGCAGAGGAGACTGAGCAGCAGCAGCAGCAGCTTGTGAGAAACGATCAGGAGGAGATTATTCGCATGCTGCACAGAGAGCTGGAGAGTGTGGATCGACGTGTGACGAGGTCACGTGCGCGAGTTCTCAGTCTCCCGTTAGTCGGGCGAGATGCAGGTCCAGAAGTTTCACGACGAGAGACCATTCGGCGAGGAAAGCTTCCTGTCCGTACTCCTCGGAGACGGGCAAATGAGGCTGTTCCTCTCATTCAGCCTACGGAGGATGATGATCTAGGACAGCAGAGTATGATGGCAGAGCCAGAGTATGATGAAGAAGGCAACGTCCTGACAGATGGGGACTTGCTCTCTTCAGGAGTGTCATCATCCTCATCCGATGAGGAGTTTTGAGATTCAAAGAGTAGAGTCTCGAGAGTCGAGTCGAGACTCTTTGTTATTGCTTAGTGTTTTTTACTTTTGAGTCTTGACTCTTGACATCAGACATTTATGATTTGTTATTTGTATGCTCTAGTATGAGCCTTTTAGGTTGACATCAGACATTTGTTATTTGTATGCTCTAGTATGAGCCTTTCTATGTCTATTTTGTCTTGACAGCCATTGTGTCAAGTATATGATGTGTGTTTTGAAATTAGTACATACTACATGCAAATTGGTTTATTTTGATTCTTGAATGTTTCAAACTTTTATGTACCTTAAATGTAGAAAGGTGTTGAATGTCCTATTGTTTGCCAATGGTACGTATTTTTACGTACATAAAAAATTTTACTGTACGGAACACCGTACAGTACGTACATATACACAACGTACAGTACGTACACATCAACCTTGGGAGCCACACCTCGTGTTTCATCAGGTATTACAGCACCAACACGATGATAGGTAGAATCATGGATTCAAATCGGCAAATTGAGGAGCCACACCTCGTGTTTCATCAGGTATTACAGAACCAACACGATGATATGGTAGAATCATGGGTGAGGGCCCTATTTCAAAGAGGATGCCTTTAAAGTTTACCTAGTGTGGAAGTGCCTGCAAAGGGTTCCTTGCAAAGACCAAGCATTACAGCAGGCTTGCAAAAGCAAGCCATGAAGGAGGAGGCAACAAGGGAGGTCACGCGCTTGTTTATACGGTGTGCTATCTCTTTCAATGTGGCTCGCACCATACAATGGAAGAAGACCATGCGGGCCGTTAGCCGCATTGGCTGTGAGTGGGAGGGTCCCTCGGCTGAGACAATCCGCACACGAGAATTAAAGAAGGAGAAACTCAACGTAGAAGGCCAGCTTGAGTTTTTGAAAGAAACATGGAAGAAATATGGCTGCACTATCTTATGTGATGGATGGTCAGATGTACGCAAGAGGAATGTGTATAATGTGCTTATCTCCTCTTGCAAAGGCACCATGTTTTACAAGGCCATTGATGCATCGGCTGCGGGTCTCACCATTACAGGTCTCTTTATTTGGACACACATCAAGAAGGTGATTGAGGAGATTGGCCCACAAAATGTTGTGCAGGTTATTATGGACAATGGAAGCAATTGTGTCTCCATGGGGAGTATGTTGGAGGATGCATTCCCAACAATTGTGTGGACCCCTTGTGCCTCCCATATTCTTGATTTATTGATTGAGGATTTGGGGAGAATTTTTTGGGTCAGCGAAATCTTTGCCACCGTGAGGAGCATTGTCAAATTTGTGACACAAAGACCAAAGGCTTTGAGCATGTACAGGGCTAATAGTACCTTGGAGCTTCTCAAGCCATCCACTACGAGGTTTGCATACATGTTCGTAGTGCTTGAGCGGCTTCTTCGTGTGCGGCCAAATCTGATTCGCACTATTAGTTGTGATGCATGGATCTAGTCGGGTAAGAGTATGACCCCAAAGTTTGTGGATTTTAGACGCAAGATCCTCAATGAAGCATGGTGGGAAGAGGCAGAGGCATTAGTGAAGACCTTAAATCTCATCTACGTGGTCTTGCGCATTACGGACATGGAGGGGAGTACACTAGGCCTCATTTATGAGTACATGGATAGGATCGGGAAGGCACTAGACAACAATGCCTACCTATCTGTAGAGAGGTACGTACTTCTTCGTTCATGACTCATGGCTCATGAGCCTTTGCCAAATTGCCTTTTTGTCTTGGCTCTTTTCTAACTTTAAAGTCTTTCTTTGGTTTTGTTTGTTACTTGTAGAATCGCGGAGATCAAGGAGATTTGGCAAAACCGTTGGGTTTGGTTTCATAGACCAATCCATGCCGTGGCTCATGTGTTGCATCCTCTATGGCGTAGCGAGGATCAGCTTGAGTGTGAGGAGCTAAACGATGGCTTCCAAACCTATGTGGAGAAATGGTGCGGTGGCAATTTGGAGATGTTGCGATGCTTAGAGGATGATCTCCTTGCTTTCCGCAACAACACTGGCTACTTCACAAGACCCACTGCAAAACTTCGAGAAACGCAACTTCAGCCGGTCTCATGGTGGGAGAAATATGGATATGGTGTGTCTACGTTGGTGAGTAAGAAGCCCCTCCGCTTAAGCTTTAATGGCGACACCTTATTTGTATAATGTACTAATCCTAAATCTGCTCTTTGAACAGAGACGTCTTGCCATTTGAGTCCTCTCACAAGATTGTAGCTCTGGATCTTGTGAGAGGAATTGGAGCACATGGGTGCTCTACCATAGGAAGAGGAGGAACAAGTTGACTACAGCCCAACTTGAGCGTCTTGTTTTCTGCAATTGTAACTTGAAGCTTCTTGAGCGGGCAGCTATGGGTCCTGAGCCAATGCAAGTGAATGTCGACAAGATTGACATTGAGAAGGTGCGGGATATTCCCACAATTCTACAAGAGGACCGAGATCTTTACTCTTTGCTTTACGAGGAGGCCACAACACCAGTTCACGACACACGTGGTGGTCGTCGTAGGAGAGGGAGGCCGGCTGCAGCTAGTACTAGTGCTGCTACTAGAGAGGAGGCTACTGGAGAGGACTCATCTTCTTGCAGTGACGACACACGCGAGAGCCATGAGGACTCTCAGGAGGATTCAGACTCCTCGGGTGCTTCAGATGAGGCTCAACAGTGATCACTGATTCACTGATGTTCCATGTTTTTTGTTTAGTTTTTCTTATCCTTAGGGATCCCGGATTATGGACAGCCGGCATGTCGGTTATTTTGTAGTTTTTGAACCATTTAATTTTGAAAATTGGCAGTGCCACAGTGGGCACCTCTGACTCCCAAGTTTGATGATCATTGCTGATATGTATGATGTATTATGATCACAATTTGCTCGCTATGTATGCTTCAGCCTTCAGCCTTCAGTTTTTTATGGTTCACATGAATTTGCCGCGACATCATACATGTCCATTATCTACATTCTGTTAAGTGTTATGATTCTAATGCCCATTTGAGTCTTTGATGTGTCTTTTTTGAGGTCTCTATGCATGTTTTTTGCATCTCTTAACATGCACATGTCTAAAAGGTGAATTTGGGCATGTTCGTGGATTCATCTAGGTATATAATTCAGCCGTATTAGCAGACATGCAGATTTCACATTGTGAATTTTTCGTCCGAGTTGCGACCAATTGATATTGTGCTTATTCTTTCTATCTTTGGCGGTGCATTTGCTCTATCAACTACTTATTTGTTGTACTAATTCTTTCTATTTGCTACTTTCCTTAGTGATAGGCTTCATTATGGCTGAGTTTACCCTGCATCTCCGGAGGTTTGACAGAAACTCAATACGAAGGGCTTTGTGTGAATATATATGCTCTTATGCGTGTGCGTGTGTGTGTGGAGTGCGTGTGTGAGAGCATATCTTGATACAGAGTTCTACACCCACTATTGGACATTGATGACGTTAGTGGGGATGTCGTAGTATCTAGTCCATACTATGCATAATGGAGTTGATAGTTATATAGTCTTGTGGGTTGACTACCATGAGTATATAACATGCACGTTCCTAAAAGGTGAAATTGGACATGTTTCTGGATTTATCTAGGTATATAAAATGATGTCGAGGATTTTCGTAGTCCTCATTGGCATAGTAGTTAAGGGATTGTTTGAAACGGGTTTCCTAAAAGTTTCAAACGCGTTTCAAATGGGTTTCGTAAAATCAACCCAAAGTTTCCTACCTACAGGTTTTTGCATGTACAAAGTTTCAAATATACACTGTATGAAATATGTAAAAGTAATACGAAATGCATAGGATATGAAACCGGCCTTCAGAAATCTAACGGCGGTGAAACAAACACTCGCACACAAAACACTTCATCACCCATGGGAGCCTAGAAAAGTAAAACAAACAGGGGAGCTAGAGTGCTCCTGCAAATAGCACAAGGACACCGATTGGCCCCAAAACGCACTGGCGTCCCTTGCGGTATTTCTTTACTTGATCAAAATTTGAGTACAAAGTACAACTTGTCGAATCCTCTACCAATAGGATCCCTCGAAGCTTTTCACCCAGGACTTCAAAAAAAAAAAAAACTCTCGTTATCACAGCAAAGCATTCCATAGAGAAGGCACACTACGACACCTCCCTGCTTGAAAAGGTCTTCTCCATCTCTATCATGGATCCCACAACCCTTTCCCAAACAGCAATAGGGCTGCACCAAATCACATGTCCTTCCTATAGTGACAGCTTGCATGTAACATCGAGAAAACTAGAACCTATTCACATGAATCCAGAGACATGTTTTCCATCCAAAACCAAAGACCTGTATCTGATAAACCATAGACCTGTATCCATAAACCATAGGCCTGTTTCCTCAATACCAAAGTCCTGTTTCCTCTCGAAAACCAATGTCTTGTTTCCATGACAGATAAACCCACATATGCACCATCCAATCACGGTGCCAAATACCCAGGGTTGTTTTTCATAGCACCAGGTGAGAGAAAAATAGAGAACCTGTAAGCAAATCTCTGAGCACATATAAGTTTGACATGAAGAGAAATCACACCATCTCCCCCATGAACATTGTCCCATGCATCTGTAGCTTGTTCTCCTGTTCAAAGTCTCTCGTACATCCATGGCACACAAAAGAGAAACACACCGGGCCCTTGTAATGAAAGAGAGAGGGGTTATACAGTGGTTGGCGGCCTCTGTCCAGCAGCGCCTCCCCCCCCCCTGTTTCGCTTGAAATCTGCCCGATTGGCTTCCTGTTGGTGCTGGCTGTAGCCCAGCCGCCTGGTGCCCCTTTTCTGGCTGCAGCCCATAGGCGCAGCCGCCTGCCTGACTTTACCACATGTACGCAGCAGCCGCCTGCAGTGCTGTACGCAGCAGCGCCCTGAAGCCATGTAAGCATCAGCGCCTGTAGCCATATGTGCACAGCAGCGCTCACCACCTGTAGACCATGCGCAGCAGGGACAGCCGCCTGTAGCCCAAGCGTTGCAGTACCTAGCACTCGCTGTAGACCACATGGCAACCACCTCTGCCCAATGATGACCGCCACCTGGCGATCTGCTCTCTTCAGCTTGCCACCCTTTGCTTTATAAAGATACGATGCGCTTTTCTCAAAAAACGCCAAAAACAGATGGCAAAAACGCATGCCATAAATAATAATACTTTTAAATCATCAAAGGTTTAAAAACCTTATAAATTTTAAAGTCTCTTTTGTCCCCTTTCACACTTGGGCTGGCCACACACATATGGGTTTTCCTTTTCATATCCAACTGATGCTTGTTCACACTTGTCCATCCTGTGCCGATGCCGGTGTCCGTGCCCACGTGCTTGTTGTCCAGAGGGAAAAACACAGGGTTGTAACAGGATACGTTGAAACATCAATTTGAAGTCTACAGTCTTTGAATCACAAATATCAAAAACCATATAATTATCCATCATCAATGTCAAATGATCATGATTCATAGACCATGGTCCAGTGTCCATGATCCATGATCCAACCATCCATCATTCCATGCCACAAAAAAAAAAACATACATGATACTACATAAAAAACTTTATCAAAAGAGTCGCACAGATTTCGACGTTAGATTTGGGCAAAAAAAAAAGTCAAAAAATTTGCTTGAAAAAAACGCCTTTCCTGTAAGGAAACGTTTGCAAGTTTCCTTCCTTGTAGGAAACGCGTTTCCTAGCTACTATGCTCATTGGTAAGTGTGTTTTCATATTTCTTGATGACATACTTATATTCTCAGCCCATTACGAAGTAGCATGAGAAAGATGTGAAGAAAGTCTTGCAACTTTTGCGAGATAATGGTCTCTACATAAACGCCAAAAAGTCTATCTTCAGCATTACAGAGATTCAATACTTGGACTATATCATCGGTTCCGTTGGGATTCAATTGGACCCCTCAAAGATTCAAGAGATCTTGGATTCGGACATCCCTCAGACCGCCCAAGAGATCTGCTCTTTCGTAGGTCTTTAGCAAGCATACTTTACACATGTTCACCAGTTTTCCAACCTTGGAGCATCTCTCACTGACTTGCTCAAGGGGGTGAAAACTCGTAGACAAAAAGTCACAGTCATAGGCAAGGTGCTTGATGCATTCTGTGCACTCTAGAAAGCAGTCTCAGAAGCGCCTGTTTTGAAGTTAGCACCTAGGCGTGAACCTTTGGAGGTCATTACTGATGCCAGTAATGTAGCCATCAGTGTAGTTCTTCAACAGGACAATAGATCCGTGGCCTACTACAATAGAAAGTTGGATGTCGTCGAAAAGAATTATTCGGTTTATGATAAAGAGCTTTTGGGTGTGATCACATCGCTCAAACATTGGAAGCCTTTTCTTTATGGACAGGTTTTCACAGTTAAAACAGACCACCAAGCGCTTAAGTGGCTTTAGACTATGCCAAGTGCCAATTGGAATGATCGGCAAGCCAGATGGAGTCAAATTTCCAACAATTTGGATGAATGATTGAGTACATCCCTGGTAAGCATAATCCAATCACAAATGCTCTTAGTCGAAAGGCCAACGTCTAGACCATGCAAGAGTCTACAATTCTTGAAATCACTGGGAAAGACTTAGATAGCATGAAAGATCAGTATGTCGATTCCCCTGAGTTTGGTACTTAATACAATTTAGCCCTCACTTTTGAGCCTGGCCATTACTCAGTGCAGAACGGTTGGTTGTTCTACAAGAACCGTCTGTGTAATTCGGGAAAAGCGAGCAGCTCTTCTCCATGATGCCCATGACTCCTTAGTTGGAGGACATAGAGGTATCAACAGTACCCTTAAGAAATTGGAACGGGTTCTTTTATCGGCCAAAAATGAGGCGTGATGTTTATTCACATATTTAAGCGTGTAAGATTTGTCAAAAAGTAAGTTTCTACATACGAAAAAGATGGGTTTACTTCAACCTTTGCCTTTTCTTGACGGACCTTTTATCCACATTTCTATGGACTTTGTAGGGCCTCTACCAACATCCACCGGATCTTGTAACACTTAGTGTTTTACCAGTGTGGATCGCTTTAGTAAGTTCTGTATGCTCATCCCATGTAAGCATACGGCCATAGCTGAGGACGTAGCCCGCCTTTTTCTCAAGCATTGGTACCCCATTTGTGGTTTGCCTAGCACCATTACATCAGACATGGATTCCAAGTTCACCTCGCATTTTTGGAGGGCATTATGCGAGAACTTTGGGACCAAGTTATGGTTGTCTAGTGCATTCCATCCATAGACAGACGACCAGACATAAATCGATAACCAGTTGGCCTTTGATGTTCTCAAGTCATACTGTCATGACCAGCAGTCCAAATGGGAACATTATCTTCCATTGGTCCAAGCCATTTTGAACGATACTCATTCATCCAGTGTCGAACGTACTCTGTATGAGGCAACCTTTGGTCATCGTTTCTCTTCTCTTTTGACGAGAATGGTGTCTCTATCTATTGAGGCTAACAAAATGACGGAAGAATTTTTCGAAATCATTGAGTCAGTTAAAGACCGTTTGACCAAAGCCGAGGAAGCTTATAGCACACATGCAAATAAGTCTAGACCAGATGTCCACTTCAAGGAAGGGGATTGGGTCTATTTGCACATCATGAAACAGGGTTTGAAACAAGTGGGTAAACATTGTCCCAAGCTTTCTTTCGATAGTTTTGGATCCTTTCCTATAGTTAAAAAGTTAAGTGATGTCTCCATGAAATTGAAGTTGCCTAACAGTTGCATGATGCATGATGTTTTCCATGTTTCTTGGCTAAAACCATATGTTGGACCGGAAGTGTTTGATGTTTCAGATGAACAACAGCTAGACGTGGTAGACGAATCAGAGATCATTGAGCTTGAGTAGATCCTTCTTCATCATTGGAAGCATGGTTTTGGTCGACGACTCTGTCAGTTCTATACGAAGTTCGGAGATCGAGGTACCCACGAAGCAGTTTGGCTAGACGAAGAGTTCTTTCAAGAGTACCCCTAGTTATTGGTGGACTACTCGGAAGCCATGAACATGTCGCCAAGCTAAGCAGGAGGGAATGTCACATGCACTCTGCACTGTAGTGCATGGTGATAAGATGGCTCATCATCAGTGCTCCATTGTACAACAGTAGAACCCTTTAGGATTTGATAATTGTCGTACGCCGTGGTCCCATTGTAATCCTCAATCCAGGATATGTTAGGCATGAGCTACGTAGGTGATTCCTCAGCCTTAGAGAGTCAGCCAATTAGTCAGTCAAGTCCCTTAACCCACTTGGAGAGAATCATTCATGCATATAGAGCTAGTAGAAGCCTTAGGGTTTGCATCGGATCATGGTTGCATATTGCATATCATTCATCTCATTTGCACATAGACCACAACAGAAGCCTTGGAATATCATCTAATATTTTTACCATATTTTACAACATTTATTCTGGCATTTTTACCATTTATTTTAAGCATTATCCATTTATGCAAGTCGTGTAGCAGTTGGCCAGTTTCACAACCAGCCGACCAGCACACAAGGGCATATAAATAGCATAGCCTTGCATCATTCATTCCATCTCATCATCTTTGGAGTCGAGTGTTCCAGTCCTTCAGCACAAGGAGCATCAACGCTTGAGCATTCAGCCATACATCATTAAATTGCAGCATCATCAGCATTCAGCTAGAAGAAGCACTACAGAACTTTGTGTTTTCAGGATACAAACAGTTTTCAGCACTCATACACCTCATCCCAAATAGTGAATTCTGACATGAAGAATGCACTCTTCTTGCCATTTGCGTAAAGCTTGTGCTTTCTTAATTCTTGGAAAACAATAGTGAAATGCTTTTTATGCTCTTTCTCATCATTAGAATGTTCTAAGATATCATCAAAGAAAGTACCTGTGAATTTTCGATGGGCTCTGAAGATTCTATCCATCATCCTGTTAAATGTGGTAGGGGCGTTAGTGAGACCAAAGGGTTAACACAAGAAATTCGTATAGCCCAAAGATAGTCCTTAACATTGTTTTGTGCACATCCTTTGGAGCTAGCCTTATTTGATGATAGCCACTCTTCAAGTCTATCTTGTTGAACACTTTGGATCGATCCAACTTGTCTAGGATATCATCAATCCTAGGATTGGGAAACTTATTTGATGATAGCCAGTCTTCAAGTCTATCCTGCTGAACACTTTGGATCCATCCAACTTGTCTAGGATATTATCATCAATCCTAGGTATGAGAAATTTGTTCTTTATAGTAATCTTGTTGAGGGCTCTATAATCCATGCACATGCGCCAAGACCTATCCTTCTTCTCGGCTGTGAATATTGGAGAGAAAAAGGATGAAGAACGAGGCCTAATCAAACCCTTTTCTAATCACTCATTTACTTGCTTCATAATCTCCTCCTATTGGGCTAGGCTTAGGCGGTATGGTGGTCGGTTTGGAGGCGAACTCCTAGGAATGAGGTCGATCTGATGATCTTCTAGCCTCTCTGGTGGTAGTTCATCTGGTAAAGAATTTGCAAAATAATCTTCATACCTCTTTAGGAAATCAATCCTCTCTCTATACAAACTAGAGAGGGACTCTTTAGGCTTTGACTCTTTATTTTTAGAGTCTTTTATAAAAAAGCAAGTACGAGGAAACATATGATTTCATTGCTTTGCAAACTTGAACATGGGATATCATGGGAATAGAGTTTCCTTCAAGTCCCACATCAAAAGATACATTCTTACTCTCTAAAGGGAACCTAAACTTGCTTCGGTCCCATTCAATGACTAGATCAACTCTCCTATGCCAAGGCATACCAAGTACAACATCACTGTTACGACCCTGTGTTTTTCCCTCTGGACAACAAGTAGGTGGGCACGGGATGGACAGTGTGAACATGCATCAGTTTGGATGTGAAAAGGAAACTCATATGTGTGGCCAGCCCAAGTGTGAAAGGGCTGGCCAAAGGGATTTTAAAGTTTATAAGGTTTAATAACCTTCGAAGGCTTCAAACATTATTTTTTTTGGAAGTTTGCGTTGTTGCTTTTGGTGTTTTTGAAAAGCGAATCGCCTCTTTATAAAGCAAAGGGTGGCGGAGCTGAAGGAGAGGCAGATCGCTGTGTCAAGTCGTCGAGTGGCTTGAGGCGCTTCTCTCGGTTTGTGGTCGTGACTATGGTGGGTCAGGGTCGTGTGGTCGTCATGTTGTTTACGCGGGCGCAAGGTAGGATCAAAACGTACGGTACGGATCCAATCCGTACCGTACATCCGCACCGTACGGATCGATCCGTACGTTTTTTTTTCTCCTACGATAAACGCTTCGCCTGTGATTTTTTTTGGGTTTCGCTTGCGATAGCGTCTGGACTCTGGAGGCCGTACGGCGTACACCTTCCGGTAAGCGCCATCTGCCATGCTCTCACTCCTCTACAGTCGCACTCTCTCTCTCTTTGCTACTGTCGCCGCCGCCTTCCCTTTGCTTCGCCTCCTTCGCGACTCCTTCCCCTGTTCGCATTTTCTCTGTTCGCCCCACTTTCCCCACCCACCCTTGCTCAGGCCCCCAAGGCAGCAACATAACTCTCTCTCTCTCTCTCTCTCTCTCTCTCTCTCTCTCTCTCTCTCTGTCTCAGAGCCTTAGCCCACCATCTGTGGACTGTGTACTGAGCTCTCAGCCTCATACTAGCACGGCATGGGAGACGTCCAGTCAGAGTACTCACCATGGAGGACATTGAGGATATCCGCCATCGACCGATGAGAGACATCTTTGGATAGTGATGTGTATGATGCTTACCTTTGTTGCTGGAGTTTTCCTCATAGGGGACGGGGACGGGGACGGGGACGGGGGACGGGGACGGGGACGGGGACGGGGACGGCTAAAGGTAGGGAACGGGGACGGGGGGTGGGGACGGCACTCAAAATTGTTAATTTTAGAGGAGTAAAGAATCAAGATTAATCAATCAATAACAACAAGCTTTCTAACTCCAAAAGTTATGAATCATGATACACATTACATTTAAAATTAAATTACGCTACGAGGTGCAAGAGTCAAGAGTCAAGACTTGCAAAGTCGGAAAAGAAAGACTTTAAAGTTGATAACATTAAATAGATATACTCAAAAGATGTTGGGGCCTAGGCGATACAAAATATAAGTCACTCGCGGGCCTAGGCGATACAAAATATAAGTCACTCGCTCTCATACTCTGCGCTCCCAATAAGAGAGGTGCTAGCCTCATGATCATGAGTGCGTGAAGTGTGGATGGGGTTTGTGTCATCCGATGAAGGCTCATGATGAGAACCATCTGTCCCACTCTCCTGTGCAATAGTTGTAGCTGCCTCCTCCTGTTCCATCTCCCACTGTGTAAAAGTATCGGCATTGCATCTTGCACTCTTGCCAAGCATGCGCAAGTTTGCGCTAATGAAGACAAGATCATTAGCTCTTTCCACCCCAAGCCGATTTCTTTTCTTTGATGAAATGTGGCTGTAGGAGGACCATAATTGCTCTAGGCAAGAAGAGCTAACGGACTGGCTCAAGATCCGGATCGCCAACTGTTGTAGCTCTGGTCCATCTTGCGGCATTGAGAAGGCGGCTTGTGTGAAGCCACGAGTAGTGCCACGAGGAGGACGTGGTAGAGGGGTAGATGAAGATGCACCACCACCCGATGTAGAACCTGATGTTTGGGTTGGAGTGACATAAGTGTTGGGATCCACTCCACGCACCCTTTGGCTTGCATTCAAAGCTTGATGGGCGGCAAGCTTTGCAAGAAGCTCCTTTCTTATCTCCGGTGTGACCCGCTCACAAAATTTCACCTCATGACCGGGCTCATGCAACAAATGGGCCCTCACCCTATTGGCCCCACCCACACGCTTATATGGGCAAAGCTTGCATGTCCATGGACGTGCACCCCCCGCATGAGTAGGAGGCTCGAAGTTGACCTCATCCCACCATGACCACCCATCCGTTCTACTCCTACCGCCCGCACGAGAAGAGGATGCCATGAATAGTTAGTAACTTAGTAGTAGTCTAGTAGAAGAGGGTGGAGAGAGCTTAGAGGGTAGAGTAGGAGAAGAGGTAGAGGGAAGATTGAAGTAGTCTAGTAGAAGAGGGTGGAGAGAGCTTAGAGGGTAGAGTAGGAGAAGAGGTAGAGGGAAGATTGAAGTAGTCTAGTAGGAGAGGGTGGAGAGGAAGGTGGTGGAGTAGGAGAGGGAGATAGTGGAGAGGAAAGCTTGAGTAGGAGAGGGAGATGGTGGAGAGCCTAGAGGTACATCATCATTCATGGAAGGCTTGAGCAATGAGTAGAAGAGGAGTAGCATAAGCCCATTATATAGCATATGGCAGCTCTCTCTCTCTCTCTCTCTCTCTCTCTCTCTCTCTCAAACGGCCAGCCTCAAACGGCCAGCCGCCAACGGCTAGTAGCCGTTGCCCGAAAAAAAAACGGCTACTTTTCTGTAGCCGTTGCGCCGTTGCAGGCGTCCCCCGTCCCCGGCTGACAACGTCCCGCCGTCCCCTCCGACGGGGACGGCCGTCCCCTTGCCACGTCCCCTCCGTCCCGTCCCCTACGCCGTCCCGCCTCCGTCCCGCGCCTGCAGTTAATCGGGACGGCGTTCCCACGTCCCACGTGGCCGTCCCGCCGTCCCCCTGTCACTATGGTTTTCCTCCCACATGTTATCCATTAGGAGCTCCTGGTACCGTACTTTTCCTCATAGTTGTTTCAGTTTCAGTTAGTTGTTTAATTGTTTTTAGCTTTCCTTACACAGACATTGTATCAGATCCACCAATTGTTGTAACCTTTTTGGTCTCATAGGTCATTTTGGCCTTTTGAAGACGTTAATATATCATTTCATTTCATTTCATTTCATTTCTCTCTCTCTCTCTCTCTCTCTCTCTCTCTCTCTCTCTCTCTCTCTCTCTCTCTCTCTCTCTCTCTCTCAGTTGAGCTACCCACTAAATATTATGCATTGCATGATTGCTGAATCCTGATTGAAATTGTAGGGCATTGTGCATTGAATTTGTCAGAGCAATCATGCCGAAGCGAGAGAACCCATACTGGAAGGAGCACACAAACGTCATTCGCATTGTGACTACTCCAGGGCAGGCAGGTAGTGGCACTCGACAATGGCAGTGCAAGTACTGCAATTTCACCCTCACGAGTACAATTACTCGTGTCATCAAGCACCTCACAGGCATTGGCACCAACAACAATTGTGCAGGGTGCAAGAGAGTGCCACAAGCATTGAGAGATCAGTTGATTGCTGAAAATTTTCCTACAATGGGGGCAGCTGGAAGAGGAAGAGGCACGCAAGAGACACAGGATGCGCTTCATGATGCTCTTCTTGGGGACTTGGCCGGTCCATCCACGTAGGTTGATGAGGATTCACAATCTCAGCCTGCCTCTTCTGAGCAGGCATCGTCTGCCAGAAAGAGGCCTTCTGTCATGCAAGATGAGGATGAGGGTGATACATATACGCAAAGGCAAACCACCTTGCCTTCTCGTGTGCATGCACAGTCTTGGGTCAAAGAAAGGCAAAAGGTGGCTGAGATGGAGATTGCTCGCACTCTCATAGAGTGCAATATCTCCTTCAATGTTTTGAGGACTGACCAATGGAAGAGGATGGTCAGAGCTATAGCCCACGTTGGACACACGGAGTCATGGTCAGGGCTTGAGTACAAAAAGATGCGCACCACGATGCTTGATGAGCAAAAGGCCTTGATAGACAAGGCATTGGTGCCAGTGAAAGCAGATTGGCAACAATTTGGTTGCACTATCATTTCGGATGGCTGGAGTGACACACGGCGACGACACATCATCAATATTCTTGTCTCTTCATGTCTTGGTACGTATTTCTTACGGGCTGTGGATGCTGGGAAGGCAGGCGAACGCATCACTGCTGAGAGTATCTATGAGCATATTCGCCAGGCAATTGTTGAGGTTGGTCTAGAGAATGTGGTGCAGGTTGTAACAGACAATGCTGCTAATTGCAAGGCAATGGGAGACATGGTGGAGGTGGAGTTTCCTCGCATTGTGTGGACTCCATGTGCAGCCCATTGCCTTGATTTGCTTATGGAGGACATAGGCAAGCTGAGTTGGGTGCAACCCATAGTTTCTGATGCCACGAAGATCACTACATTCTTCAGAAAGAAGCAGCAGGCATTGGCTATCTTTAGGAGCCACAGCAACCTAGATATGGTGCGGCTATCCAAGACAAGATTTGCCTATATGTATTTGGTGCTACACAGGCTTTTCAAATTGAGAGATCCACTATTACAGACAGTTGTGGATCCAAAGTGGAGAAATATGTATCATTCACAGACAGAGCCCACCAAATACATACAGAGACGGATACTGGATGAGACCCTCTGGACGGATGTGCAAACTCTCTTAGTGGCTTTGCAACTAGTATTTGTACTTCTGCGAGTCACAGACATGGAGGGCTCCACTTTGGGCTTAGTGTACCACCTCTTCATGCAGATGAAGTCATATTGCAGCTTGTACGTCCCTGACACAGAATTGGTAAGTAAAATCTTGATTCTTGATGGCCGATTACAGAATCTTGATTCTTGAGTCTTGACTTACTAATTGCTCTACTTCTCTGTTTATTTTACTCTTGCAGTCGAGATGATATATTGGCTATTGTGGATTATCGATGGGGGTATATGAGTCGCCCCATTCATGGGATGGCTGCATCCTTTCTACAAGACGCCACTTCTCTTTCATGATAGGGAGCTGCTCACCTTATGAGATAGGTACATTAATAGTATGTTTGATGTGGAGCAGCAATTGGAGATTGATGCGGAGCTCTGCAGCTGGGTCAACAACTTGGGACTCTCATTTGCTAGAGCTGTTGCTCTTAGACCAGAGGCCACCAAGCTTCCTCTTACTTGGTGGCAAAACTATGGAAGACAGGGTCTTCCACAGCTTACAGATATAGCTCTGCGAGTGCTATCTCAGGTATGTATATCATGTATGTACTATGCCATATGAACTAGTCTTGTGAAGCTTGTTGGGAATTGCGGAGCTCACATGAATGAAGCACTTTTTTTGAATTGGAGTGCAGGATTGTTCAGCAGGTCGCTCATACATACAAAGATACGCAATCGTTTGAGCACCTCTGAACTAGAGAAACTGGTCTATTGTAGGGCCAACATGAAGCTCGTACGAGCTTATCATGCTTTGGGCACCCCAAAACAGGTGAGTTTATCCTATTCATTCTCTTATGGGGATTGGCCTCCCATTTACATAGCTTTTATACTATAGTATACACACAGTTGAGTCGTTGACACTCCGCGTTCTCTTTGGTTTTACGTTGAATAGGTGGATCCAACGCGTGTCAAGCTGGTGCCAGATCCTACCACCATTGATGAGGCAGAGCAACGGTTGAGAGATGAGGAGGACGAGATTCTTTGCCTCCTGCATAGAGAGCTGGAGAGTGTAGACAGGCGGGTGACGAGATCGAGAGCCCGGGCTTATAAAATTCAGCTACATGAGGGACCTGCAGATGCAGAGAGTTTTGCCGGAGAGGCGCCTGGAGAGGGAAGCTGCCTATTCAGTTTCCTCGAGCACGTGCGAATGAGGCCGTTCGCCTCATTCACACTACCCAGCAGGATGATGCAGAGGCAGGGACAGGGACATCTGAGGCAGCCCACCCACCTGTGTCCATGATGACAGGGCTTGAGTATGATGACGAGGGCAATGTCATCACGGAGGGTTATATGCTTGATTCTCCAGGGTCATCATCCTCATCGGATGATGAGTTTTGATTTGGATTACCTTAGTTTTGATTTGGTGTTGTATGGACATGGCACATTTTGTCATTGTTCATAGACTCATTTTCAAATTTCATCATTTTTTGATGTGAATTGTGAGTTGTCACGACTCACTTGTGACAATGTGACTTGTCTTAAGTAATAAGTATTAAGTATTAAGTATTAAGTACGATTAACTTATTAAGTATGATTGACGACTTGTCATTCTAATTTCTCACTTTTGAATTAGTAGGTTTGTGACCTTGTTGTCTCTATTTCGAAAGTTTTATATGTCAATGTGGACATGGACTGAAATTTTATGTAGGTGGCTGAAATTTCTGAGATTTTATGTATTTTTACCAATGGTACGTATTTTTATGTACCTTAAAATTGTTTTCTGTACCAAACAACGTACAATACGTACGGATCCGTACAGTACATAATGTTTGGTACCACCTTGCGTGGGCGCATCACCTTGGAGCAGGTCACGTGCACATCACCTTGGCGCCAGGCGGGTTGCATCGGGCTGCGCGTATGTGTGGTACAGGTGGTTGTTGCTGCGCATACGTGTGGTACAGATGGGCTGCGCACATGGGCTACAGCCAGGCAGGAGGCTCTTTGTAGCATGGGCGTCAGGCTATGCGTACGGGTGCTGGCGGTTGCACGTGTGGAAGTTTAGACGGCTGCACATGTGGAAGCAGCCAGGCGGGCAGTGTTCTGCTGCGTGGACCAAATTCAGAGTGCAGTCTCCGGTCTCTCTCTTTCTCTTCGCGAGTAGAGGAGTGCACGGCCGATAATGGAAGCAGGGGTGGAGACTAGAGATCAGTTTCTCTCTCTCTCTCTCTCTCTCTCTCTCTCTCTCTCTCAGTAGATTGCAGGCCTTGGTGCGTGGATATTGTTCTCTCTCTCTCAGTAGATTGTAGGCCCTGGTGCGTGGATATTGTTCTCTCTCTCATCGTGGATTGTAGGCCTTGTTTACGAGATTGGGATACAGAGGATCAAGCTAAGATGCACAGGATGATGTTCTTGGAAGAGATGTGTTGTTGCTCTTCGACTTGGACTTATGTGTATTAAGGGATTGCTTGACACGTCCTCTATCTTTCTCTCTCTAGGTTTTGGCAACCATGATTGGATGGTATATTTGTCATGGAAACAGGTTATTGGTTTTTCGAGAGAAAACTGGACTTTGGTATCGAGGAAACATGCCTATGGTTTATGGATTTAGGTCTATGGTTTATTGGATACAGGTCTTTGGTTTCATGTGGAAAGCATGTCTTTGGATTCATGTGTGGTTCTAGTTTTCTCGAGGTTACATGCAAGCTGTGACTATAGGGAAGGACATAATGGTGTTTAGCCCTATTGTTGTTTGGGAAAGTGGTAGCGATGGAGAAGACCTTTTCAAGTAGGGAGGTGTTGTACAGGTGTGCCTTCTCTATGGAATGCTTTGCTGTAATAACGAGAGTTTTTATTTGGAAGTCTTGGGTGAAAGCTTCGGGGGATCCTATTGGTAGAGGATTCTACAAGTTGTAATTTGTACTCAAATTTTGTTCAAGTAAAGAAATGCCGCAAGGGGCACCACTGCGTTTTGGGGCCAATCGGTGTCCTTGTACTATTTGCAGGAGCACTCTAGCTCCCCTTTTTTGTTTCCTTTTCCAGGTCCCCATGGATGATGAAGTGTCTTGTGTGCGAGTGTTTGTTTCACCGCCTGTCAGATTTCTGAAGGCCGGTTTCAATCACAATGGCTTAGATTTCCCATAACAAATTCTCATGATCTATATACTCCCCTATCTCAATCCTAAGTTTCTTGAGGATTGGGGTGATTTGAGATTGCATCCCTTCAAAGGCAACACTTGATGTTTCCGGAGTGCCAAATCTCTCCTTAGGTAGTTTGACAGCTTTAATGATCCGAGGATGGATATAATGGTGAGTAGCACCAGTATCAAAGTGGATAAGAACAGGTTGATTGGCAACCTTGCTGCAAGCCATAAACAACTTCTTCTCTGAAGGAGTATCATCCAATTGCATGAGTTCTCCAAGGAGAGCACTCACCTGTGGTGATTTTGTGGTTGATTCTCCTTCTTTGGCTTATTGGGGCACTGTCCATGTGCTTTTTCTCCATGAGTATATAGCATGCATGTTCCTAAAAGGTGAATTTGGGCATGTTCTTGGATTCATCTAGGTATATAATTCAGCTGTATTAGCGGACATGCAGATTTCACATTGTGAAGTTTTCGTTCGAGTTGCGGCCAGTTGGTATTGTGCTTATTCTTTCTATCTTTAGCGGTGCATTTGCCCTATCAACTACATATTTGCTTTACTAATTCTTTCTACTTGCTACTTCCCTTAGTGCTAGGCTTCATTATGGCCGAGTCTGCCCTGCATCTCCGGAGGTTTGACAGAAACTTAGTACGAAGGGTTTTGTGTGAATATATGCTCTCGTGTGTGTGTGTGTGTGTGTGTGTGTGTGTGTGTGTGTGTGTGTGTGTGTGTGTGTGTGTGTGTGGAGTGCGTGTGAGAGCATATCTTGATACAGAGTTCTACACCCACTATTGGGCACTGATGATGTTAGTGGGGATGTTGTAGAATCTAGTCCATACTATGCATAATGGAGTTGATAGTTATATATGTTGATCATGTCCACTCCCGGCTAGTTCATGTGTGAACATAGCTTACTCACGGGCATTTTTTCCCTGTGATTGGACACATGTGTTTTCCTCGTGTGAACACACTTATGTGTGTTGGGCACTTTGCCCTAGGCTACTATATGTACTCACTTGTACTTTCATATCATTATTGAGTACATCTTTTCCAGCACTCACGGCACTCACGTTTCTCTGTGCTTGAGGTTGTGTGTGTGTCTGCAGGCTAGCTGCCCTCCTACCTAATATTGGTATTAGAGCAGGGTGTTGCTAGGGTTAGGGTTACCCCCATTGCCCTTGAGCTTCTCCTTCTGCTTCAGCCTATTGCACACATCAGAGCATTAGGGTTAGGCTACATCTTGCATTAGGGTTAGGGTTTTCCCTACTTCCCTCTACATCCGCCTTGTCGCCGCCCTCAGAGCCGCCACCACTGTGCGCGGCCGCCTGTCAGATCTGCGCCGCCCTTCATCGTACGGCACTCTGTGCGCCGGCTGTACCTGTGCCGTCGCTCAGATCTGTCGTCGCCCTTGCATCGTATGCCGCCCGTCCACTGTACAATAGCCGCTCTGCATCGTACGTCGCGTCCCAGATCTGTCACCCTGCCCTAGATTTGCGCCGCCCCGTCTCAGATCTGCGCCGCCTTGCCCCAGATCTGGCGCCGCCTAGATCTACGTCCCGTCCCAGATCTGTCACCCTGCCCTAGATTTGCGCCGCCCCGCCTAGATCTACGTCCCGTCCCAGATCTGTCACCCTGCCCTAGATTTGTGCCGCCCCGTCTCAGATCTGCGCCGCCTTGCCCCAGATCTGGCGCCGCCCGTCCTTTGCCCAGCACCGCCCTGTACCGTGCGTCGACTGTACCATACGGCACCATCGCCATTCAGTTCTGCGCCACCCTGTTGCACTTATACACTTCGCCGCCTAGCAGCTGTTGTGTTGCCAGTTGCCACCGTACAGCTCAACAGTAAATTGATAGAGCACCCTCCATACAGATCTGCACGGCTCCTGCAAAGTGTACCTACACATTGGAAAATTTGAGGTATTTGAAAATTTTCAAAAATTTCAACCCATACAGGTTTACAAGTTAAGTTTGTGAGATTTGGTAGTTTTTGTTCTGAAATTGCACATTTTGCTTGTTGAAATTTAAGGCTTTTCACCATTGAGCCTGCAATTCCAACATTGCAATACATTGGCATTGATTTGAGCAGATTTGGTGCATAATTGCACTAGAAATTTGGTGATTCTGTAGAAATTGGCACTATTTGCAGGCATTTTGGGTATTACAGGCGCATTTACTTGGCATTGGGGCATTTTCCCCAATTTTTTGGGCATTACAGCATTTGGTAGAGGTGACAATTGCTTTAGCAGATTTACACGCACAGGTCCGGTTCAGATTTGATCTAATTGGCTGCCTAAAAATTGGGGCTTTTCTACATTGAGTCCCTCTTTGCAGCATTGACCAATTTACCTTTGATTTTGCCAGGATTCGAGCACTTGCAGCTTTTACAGATGTCAGCTGATCGTGTCTTTCACGGCACATGTATACATTTGTGGTTTGCTGCAGTATATGTATGCCGTTGTGTACACTTTGACAGATTTGCATCATCATGCAGAACATTTGGAGATTTGGGACATGCATATGTATTTCTCGTGGTGAAGGAGTTCCCTTTCAGTCCATTGATTATCTTGCTATTTATCTCCCGTATTGCTACGGTTTTGCTGGGCATTGCCTACTTGTGGTGACTTGTGACAGATTTGCTGTGTTATCATGGCCAACAGTAATAATGACCTCTTTGGAATGCTACCTCAAGAGGACAAGCTCAATGGGGATAACTACCCTATGTGGGCTTATATGATGCGGCATGTATTGGTTGCCAAGAATGTATGGCTGGCACTGAGGAGTGTCTTCTTGCACCTGCTCCAGCGAAAGGTGAAGTGATTCCCGCTCACCCTCTTGGAGGTCCACCTCCTCGTCCTCCTCCTACTCAGCAGCAACGTACTTGGGATGCTAGGGATGCTCAGGCCCATGCGTTGATTGCTCTCTCGTGCCGCAGGCATATCATTCCGCACATTCGTTCTTGCACCAATGCAAAGGGTACTTGGGATACCTTGGCGGCGTTGTATTCAGGTCGCAATGAGGCTCGTGTAGCTTACCTTCGGGGCAAGCTTGACCGCATGCTTGAAGGTGACTCTATCGATTAGTACCTTACGCATGTGAAAGATCTACGAGAGTAGCTCACTAACATTTATGAGGTCTTGATAGATGACTATCTTGTTCAGACAGTTTTGCGTAATTTGCCCGACTCTTATCAGACAGTTGGCACCACTTTGTGGTTGTTGGCCGGCAAGGCACCTAATGCGGTCACTTTTGACAACCTTGTGACTCTCTTGCTTAGTGAAGAGCAATCTCGTTCCAACAGGAACAACATGATGTCTGTTGAGTCAGCAATGGCTTCTCCCTTTTGTGGGAATAGATCTGGGCCTAAACCTAGTCGATCGGATCCTCCCAAGACAGAGGACAAGCCTGAAAAGAAAAAGCGTTGTAATTATTGCAGGAAAACAGGGCACACCATAGAGGAATGCAGGAAGCGTATTGAGAGGCAAAAAAAGAAGCAGCTGACATCTTCTTCCACAGGTGTAGATCAGGCCAATTTGGCTACACATGTATGAGCCTTGACCCTTACATCTTCATCACCTGCAGAGATGTCTTCTGATGCCGTTGCTTTTGATGACTATGCTTTATAGTCTGTACTCCTTGGTATACATTGTTTGGCAGATGCATTTCAGGGGGGGATTTTACTTGCCCACATGTAGTTGGTGATGCCTCGTGGTCACTTATGCTCCTTATTCTTGTCTATGCTAGACGCTTTCTCTTATGTGATGTCTACTGGAGATGCCTTTTATGCTGCTTTCCCTTGCATCGGGATTGTTTCTACAGTGTTGACATTGTCACTTTCTCACATGTGATGTTTACTGGGAGTGCCTTTTGCACACTTGGCTAGTGTTGGCTTGCTCTCATGGTTTTGACATGTCACATGTATAATATTCATTGTGAGATTATGCATCTTTACACTTGCCATACATGCCACTGATCATGGCATCGGAGAGAGTTTACCCATCCTCTCATAGCATTGGCTGATGCCCGCCTCGAGCCCCCACTTTTTCTCCTAATTTTCAGCTTTTCCCATTGCTGCATTTTTACTTTTATTAGCCCTACCATTGCTGATTTTTCCTCATCGGATCCTCCATTGACGAGTTTCCCTCTTGCAGCTTACATTGCATGTCTCACAGGCATCTCTTCTGGATCCTGTTGCCTTTACTCATGCGTATATCTGCTACCTCTTCTTATGCTTATCATTGGTGCAGTTTCAGAGCTATGCTTTGCTCTCTTGTTGTCATTGATGTGGATTACATGCAGTTCAGCTTGGCATTTGGATGCTTGCCTTCATGGGGTATTATGCGATGCCTCTTGATTTGATGCAGTTGATGTCCACGTGATCTTTGCCATCCATTTCAGGTGATGCGTTTCTAGCATTAGCACTATGACATTGGGGCTTCACTATTTTCCCGTCATATAGTGGTTGCCTTTCCCATTGGCACTGCAGTTCATCTTTGCCATCGTGATCTCTCTTGATCACTCTTACTGCGGAGCATAGTGTAGGGCAGCATTCCAGTTCATCTTTGCCATCGTGATCTCTCTTGATCACTCTTCTTGCTTCCAGTTCACACAGTTCACACCGTTCGCTTGAGGAGGGTTTGTTGGTCATGTCCACTCTCCGCTTGTGTGTGTGTGTGTGCAGGAAGAGGATATTGTGCTTATTCTTTCTATCTTTAGCGGTGCATTTGCCCTATCAACTACTTATTTGCTGTACTAACTCTTTCTATTTGCTACTTCCCTTAGTGCTAGGCTTCATTATGGCTGAGTCTGTCTTGCATCTTCGGAGGTTTGACAGAAACTCAATACGAAGGGCTTTGTGTGAATATGTGCTCTTATGTGTGTGTGTGTGTGTGTGTGTGTGTGGGGAGTGCATGTGTAGGAGCATATCTTGATATAGAGTTCTACACCCATTACTGGGCACTGATGACATTAGTGGGGATGTCGTAGTATCTAGTCCATACTATGCATAATGGAGTTGATAGTTATATAGTCTTGTGGGTTGACTACCATGAGTATATAGCATGCACGTTCCTAAAAGGTGAACTTGGGCATGTTCCTGGATTCATCCAGGTATATAATTCAGCCGTATTAACGTTAGTGGGGATGTCGTAGTATCTATTCCATACTATGCATAATGGAGTTGATAGTTATATAGTCTTGTGGGTTGACTACCATGAGTATATAGCATGCACGTTTCTAAAAGGTGAATTTGGGCATGTTCTTGGATTCATCTAGGTATATAATTCAGCCGTATTAGCGGACATGCAGATTTCACATTGTGAAGTTTTCGTCCAAGTTGCGGCTAGTTGATATTGTGCTTATTCTTTCTATCTTTAGCAGTGCATTTGCCCTATCAACTACTTATTTGCTGTACTAATTCTTTCTATTTGCTACTTCCGTGAATGCTAGCCTTCATTATGGCTGAGTCTGCCCTGCATCTCCGGAGGTTTGACAGAAACTCAGTATGAAGGGCTTTGTGTGAATATATACTCTTATGTGTGTGTGTGTGTGTGTGTGTGGAGTAAATTACTATGGGCAAGTAAATTACCTTTACAACCAAGGTTATTTTTATGGAGATGCATGGTTGGTGCGCTTTCGGTGGGAGTTAAATTAGTCAAAAGAGGGATAGCGTCCTCTTCTTGTCTCCGATGTTCGTATCAGTTTGAGACAGTTCTTCACTTGCTATGGCTATGTCCTCACTCAAAGTTGTTTTTGGACAGAATTTCAGGTTATTTGCATCTTCGCTTTCCGGGACAGAGATTTGGGAAATTCTTTTGGCTATTTGGCAAATCTTCACATTCCCTGTCAGAGTTTTCCTTGTTTCTCTCTTTGGTTCGATATTGGGCACTATGGATTATATGGATGCAGCATAATTATGCTTTCTTGGGTCAGCCACTGTCTCATTCATATGAGTCCTTTAGATTCTCACTGAGGCAGTCTTTGTATGATGCTTGTCACGAGGGTGATCTTCATGTCTCTTGCATAGAACTTTTTTACTACTGTTTTTAAGTTCTAGGGTTTAGACATCCTCTTTATGTCAAACCCCTTTGTACATTTATGATATAATGCAATTTCAACTGGTTTTACCAAAAAAAAAGTGTGTGTGTGTGAGTGTGTGTGTGAGAGCATATCTTGATATAGAGTTCTACACCCACTATTGGACACTGATGACGTTAGTGGGGATGTCGTAGTATCTAGTCCATACTATGCATAATGGAGTTGATAGTTATATAGTCTTGTGGGTTGACTATCATGAGTATATAGCATGCACGTTCCTAAAAGGTGAATTTGGGCATGTTCTTGGATTCATCTAGGGATATAGTTGAAGCATTTTCCTTCCTTGGTATACTCTGACAATTGTTGATATGTCATCTTCCTTCTGGATGGTAGAGGTGTTCTACCACCATCCTTCGGCTTTTGCTCTTGTTGTTTCGACTTCTTTTGGTCAAACACCTTGGCCTTCTTCTTTTGGGTCTCTTCTTTGTAAGACTTCCTAGTTGTCCAAGGCATATGCAATACTTCTGTTTCTATGGCTTTATCTTGAGTTGCTTCCAAGGTGTCTAGTTTTGTCATCTTCACCGCCCGTCAAAGCGATGGATGTAAGCCATGGATAAAAATGAGAATTCTTGCTTAATTAGCTACTCAAAAGATATACAAATCACAATTCATGCTCCATGAGCTATCTGGTAATTACCAACTCACGTATGGAACAGCTTTGAGCAAAACAATGATCAATTCGAAGATCAATGTAGGGAGGTGGTTACAAATGCTAGCGCTGACATCAAATGTTTGTGCTTCACTTTTAATGTTGGCCGACTGAACTAGTCTTACCCGTCCGCTGTTGTAGATTGGAGCATGGCTGCTCCCTAGGTGCTGTTGGGTGGCTCTAGGTGCTGTCCAGGGCTGGACAGGCTGCTGTAACCATGGGCTGGCCTTTTGGCTTGCCCATAGGCATTGCTAATGCTTTTGATGCACAAACATAATGTTAAGGCTGACTGCTACTTGAACTTTATCTGATGAATTCTCCAAGTGGGTTAAGAGGACCGTCTCCAGACTCACCTCTATGGCTCGGAGACTGACCTACGTAGCTCGTGCCTGATTGTCCCTGGATTGAAGGCTCACAATGGGGTCACAACGTACGACAAATATTCCTAGAAAGGTATTACTTCTACAAATATTGCACTAGTGATGATGCTAGTGTGTCACTATGTATCCCAGTGCAGGGTGCACGTGACAGCGAGGATGATGCTACGCGATGGCAGGTGAGGATCTCCTGAATCCGGGTAGAGAGAGAGAGAGAGAGTTGTGAAAATTTATAGGCAACAAAAGGGGTGCAGGTAGAGATGGTAAAGGTCGAGGCGGGCGGCCATTCTGTGCAGGTGGCACACGGTGGATGGAACATAAGTATCGACGTGGTAGCTATTGTGACGGGTTGTGATGGGTGCACAAGTGTGCAAGGCTTGGTTGATTAAGAGGGGTGCAAGAAGAGTTGAGGCTTGCAAGTTCGTGTGGTACACCGACACCGATGGACATGATTGTAGGTATGGTTGTGAGAAGAGAGCAAGCTAGGGTTTCATGCACATTAGGGTTTTGTGGAGGCTAAAGTTTGGGTTCCGTGTAGGTTAGGGCTAGGATGTTGAGATAGAGAGAAAGAAACAATGAAAGAAAGAAAGTTCTATCAACGTCTACAAAAGACCAAAGGGTTTGTGAGACCAAAAGTGTTACAATGTGTCCATGAAATGATAGAACCATGATAAAAAACCCAACTAGAGCTGAGAGAAAAAAACATTAGCCTTTTAAGTGCCAGTGGTACAATACAATGTGAGTGGTTCCTTTTCATTTATGACTGTATAGAGGCTGTCCACATCCACTGTTTGTGGAGGGGCACTCCTGTGTTTTTGGAGGATCTCTCGGATCTGAAGTTGTCGGGTGGAGCATTTCCTTGGAATAATGGGTCTTGGCCCTTGGGCATCTAGCTCACTTGTGGGCTGCGTGGTCTGTTGAGCAGGGGTACCGGGTCATGTGCTGTTGTGTGCGTTGCGTGGTCTCTCTCGAAGAGGGGCATCCAGGTCAGGGCTATCTTGTGGTTGTCCACGAGGGCCTCCATCTTGGGTCGGATGTGTGTGTGTGTGAGAGAGAGAGAGAGAGAGAAAGAAAGAAAGAAAGAAAGATATATTAACGTCTGCAAAAGGCCAAAATTGACATATGAGACAAACAAGTAGTACAATGATGTTCCTCCAGTCATCAAGAGGAAAATGCGGAGTGAGAATAAAATGCACAAGTATGCCAACACGACCATAGGGGACTTAATGGTGGTGTACAAACGAGAGGGTGTGGATGGAGTACTAGGGCTACTAATGCATCTCTATATGCTGAAGGGGTGATACAAGTATGATATGTTATCTACTCCTAACTCCATCCAGTCCCATAGTCTGGGTACAATATGCCATACATCCGATCTGAGGATGCCGTAAATGTCTCGAACATGCGTCCTGGATCAGAGCGAAAATGTGCCAGCTGCTCCTCGACCTCCTGCTGGTGTCGAGACCGGATGGCCGCGATCTCTCTGTGGTGTAGCCGTGGTGTCTGGTAGCCGGCTAGTCTGGGTTGTCGCCTAGCTCGAATCTCCTCCGCTCGCTGAGATGTCACTCCCAATGTATGTTGCTGGGCTACTGGTGCCAATCTCTACATTAAACATCTACAAAAGATCCAAAGGGTTTATGAGACCAAATAGTGCTACAATAGTTCCACGAGATAACATGATCATGGAAATAAAAAGAAAAATGAACTAATACATCATAGCGTAGCATTTGAAAGGTATCTCCAATGTCCAGAAAAAAAGAGAGAATAACATCTTCAAAAGACCTGTGTACATAGTATAGTGTCCATGAAATCTCGTCATGGATGAAATAAGGAGAGGCAATAGTAAACTAAAACTGTGGGACTCAGAGATTATACAAGATGAAAAATCTAGATCCTACTATGCTAGGTATAGGGTACAATAAATGATGGGATATGGGAGAGCTGAATAAAAACAGTCAATCAACCTTGTATGCCGGGCAAGGGCTTATCCAGGAAGTCCATCATGGCTGATACAAGAAGGCTAGAGATGTCGATAGTCTGCTGTGAGGATGAGGCTGCTCGATGGCAGTATTGGATCTCCTGAATCCGAGGCTGATGAGCTGGGGGTGGTCGGGGTCCCGTGGGCCTGCAGCAAGGGGGCACTGTGGTATAGGCTCCCGTATCCACTGTGATGGGCTCTAGTGGCTCCCTATCCACCCCTCTAGGCTGGAAAAAACTGGTGATGGTAAGCTGAGAGGAGGGCTGTTGGGGGCGAGGATCTCTGAGCAGTGACTCTCTGTGATGATACAATGTGTGTGAATACTATGGTGGGAGATGCATAGCACATTGTCTATAGCCTAAACAAACATGCATTTCCTTACGTTCTATCTGTTTGTTGTTTCATGATCATCTCAAACTTTACTTGAGGTTGGCCCTTGAGCATGGCTTATTTCCATACTTTAGCTATTGTTTTGCAATATGCTCAAAATGATTAGTTCTTGGCAACTGGTTGGTTTCTTGAATGGCATTGTTTATAGGCAATACTGTAGTTGTGCTTTGCATGAATGAGGCATAATCTGAATGATCTTGAAATGCAGATTGTCAATAGGGACTTATCTATTGCAGTAGTCAGGGCTTTTCTCACTAAACGCGAAGAAGAGGTGACAAATGAAAGCAGCAGGAAGAAACATCGTGCTCAAAGCCATCAAAAGCTTGAAGAGAAGGAAGATGCACAGACATCACGTGATGGTGCCCCCACCAGTCCAAATGATATAAAGACCGAGGACAAGAAGCTAGACGTTATGAATGCACCAGTCAAGCCACTGCGTATTCTTGAGGCATAGGATCACTAACCTTTTATGTCTTTACGTTTCGGGACTGGAGCTTTTATGCAGCTGTGTTAATTTTTTAAATGACTCAAATTGGCTACATTTGAATATAATAAAGTAAATATTTGCATGCTTTTGATTTGCCTCATTTTACAGGCCTTGGCAGCTTCCGGCTTGCGGGCACTACGCTATGCACGGGAAATTGAGGGGGTGGGATCAGTCATAGCATTGGATAATGATGAAGGTGCACTATCTTTTGTTGTGGTGTCCACGTTCTGCCTTTTGTAAATGATCACTATAGTTAACATGGATTGAGTTTTATATCTTAGTTGCTGTTGAGGCCTGCAAACGCAACATAAAGCTAAATGGCTCCAGTGCTGTTGCAAAAGTACAAGCTGTACGTGATGATGCAAGAATTTACATGTTGACCCATGAAAAACAGTTCGATGCGGTGAGCTTCAGATTTTAGTTAGCATTTTGAGAATATCAATGTATAACCCCCCCCCTCCCCCCTCCCCCCCCCCCCCCCCCCCGGGCGATCCCACCCAACCCCACCCCTCTTCTTCCTTCTCTCTCCTGTGCTCTTGAGAGAGAGAGAGAGAGAGAGAGAGAGAGAGAGAGAGAGAGTTATATTAACGTCTACGGAAGGCTCCAAGGGCCTAAGAGACCAAAAGTAATACAATGGTACCATGGATATATTGAGCCATGGAAAATTGAAAGAAAAAGTAAAATGAAAACATGTAACAATGTGATCAACAGATGATCCTGTGTAGAGTTAGATATGCTATGACCAGCTAATGACGATACCTGCCTCGGCCAGAACCGGTCTGATAGTGGAGTGAATGTCAGTCCTCTCTAATGGGAGTGTGTCATGTCGGCGGAGAACCTCACGAATCTGTCTCTGCGTGGTGGAGGGACATGATGCTCTGGGTTCGGGACGTTGGGCTTGCAGAATGGATCGACCTCTCTCGCTAAGAACTCCTTTGGGGCGTGAAGTTGGAGCGTGGGTACGGGTGGTGGGCTCTGATGTCGTAGTAGGGTACCTCCTGGGGCTCTCACTTGTCCGGTGACGGATTCATAGAGGGCGATGATGCTCCAAACCATGTCAGATGGGACTCTGATCTCCTATAGAGGGTGTAAGAGGCGGGCTTGGGGTACAGTATCAAAAGCTTTGCTGAAATCCACAAAGCAGCAGTAAATCCTCTGGTGTTGTGCTCTACCCTCCTCGATGATGGCACGGAGGGTGAAGATGTGGTCAAGGGTAGAGTAGCTCATCCGAAAGCTAGCGTGTCCTGAGGCTCTGCATCCCTCGTTCTCTGCAAATGAACTGAGCTCCGCCTCTAGCACTGATCCATAGAGTTTAGTCAATGTGTGGCCAATCATGATCGTCCTGTAGTTATTAGGATCAAGTGGATCTCTGGCTTTGAGGATGGGGGTAATGGTGTTGGTGGACCAAGAGGGTTGAAATCCTTCACAAAGGGCTCTATTGAACATGTAGGCTAGTAGGGGTGCTAGGGTATCATGGGCATGCGAGATGTACTCATCAGCAGTGAGTCCCTCATGATCTTGGGCCTCGCCCATTGCGTAGTCTACGAACGGCCTTTAGGACCATGCCCTTTGTGAAGAAGGTGGAGGTGGTGGGGCGGGGGTAGGGGTTGCTGATAGGGGATTTCCGAGCATAGAACTCCCGTTTCTTGCGTTGGGTGAGCCGTTGAGAAATCCGTTGCGCTTGGCGCTTCGTGATTTGCCCAATCCGTACCTCATGCTTAAGACGGGAGCGTGTGGCCCGACATTCGTCATCATACCAACAGTTCTGAGGCATGGAACCGCAAGGTGGCTTGGCAGTAGACCGCCGCGTGCAGATGAAAGAAGCTGTGGCGGATATGTGGAGTATGGTGGTGAGTTGTGTTGTGAGGGTGGATAGTGGGACAATAGGTTCCACATCCTGGAGTTGGGGGTAGATGTGGTTGGAGTAAACAGGGTCAAGCTCGTGAGCAAAGAGGACCTGAGTGTAATGTGAGATGGGGGGGGGTGGTGGTGGAGGGACGGTTGGTGTGCAGGTAAGAGTGAAAGAGAGGTAGGCATGGTCAGCTTCAAAAGGGGGTGGCGGAATGGAGAAGTCGGGAATAATGTGTGCCAAAGCCGGAGATCCCATAAGGTAGTCCACAATGCTAGTACCTCCTGAGCGAGGGAAGGAGGTGAGGGCGCCGGAGGAGGGCTATCGGGACATCCTGTTATAGATAACGAGACCATGTGCAGCTCCTAGCTCTAAGAAATATCTCCTAGACAGTGTGACCTCCCCACGGTCGTGTGATGATCGCTGCAGCCCTGTGTCAGTGATGTCCAGCTCCTGTAGTTTGATAGGGTCGTGTAGATCGAGTAGTGGGACTTGCTGACTTCCCGTCGTGGTGTTGAAATCCCCGAGCAGGAGGACTTCCCCCAACTGTGAGAACTCCATGATATCCTTATATAATGGTAAGTACGGTGATTGGCCATGCTGTGCGGCATAAGGGGAGTGGCGTGGTGCAAAATAACACACAGCAATGTGGATGACTCTGTCACTGCTAAGCTGTAGCCGCACCCAAAGATATCGTGCATCCTCGTCCTTTCGGACAATGCCGAGAATCTATAGGAGATGGGATCTAAATAGGATAGCTGCAACCCCAGAGCCATGTACTCCTCCTGATGTGCGGGTCTCGCCTCGAAAAGTTGACTCCCACTCATACCCAGCTATGTATGGTAAGTCCCTCTCAGGGCTCTGCTGAGTCTCTGTATAAACCTAGGTGTTTGGTCTCATAGACCCTGCGTCCCTATTTGGGACGATGCTCAGTGATAATAAGTCTACCATCTCTGTAGATAGCCCACTTGCCTGCTCTGTGGGCCTCATGAGAGAGAAATGAAATGTTATATTAACGTCTTCAAAAGGCCAAAGTGACCTATGAGACCAAAGTTACAACCATGTGACATCTGATACACTGTCTGGAAAAGAAAAGAAAGAACTGAAGGTAAGTATCTAGCCCCACAATACATCAGTAGGGGGCATCCGGAAGCAGCAACTAGGGAGAGTGGGAAGCTAATGCTACTAGTCAAAATGGGGTACATGAGTACATGGATACATGAATACATGAGTATGGGGGAGTACAAAAGTGACAGTGAGTACAACAGTATATGGCTGGAGTCGTAATCATCCTAGGAGCTCTAGCATTTCCTAATGGATAACATCTGGGAGGAAAACTCCAGCAACAAAGGTAAGCATCATACACATCACTATCCAAAGATGTCTCTCATCGGTCGATGGCGGATATCCTCAATGTCCTCCATGGTGAGTACTGTGACTGGACGTCTCCCATGCCGTGCTAGTATGGTCCTGATCCTTTGTTGTAGTCTCCGCCGGTGTCCAGATGGGCCTCTCATCTTGGGGCGCCTGGACCGCCCCAGCTCTATAGCCCGATCAATCAGTGTACCTCTGGTGCGGCTGTACTCTGGGGCTAGCTGCAATGCCTGCTGGCCTGACTGCTCAATCTCTGGTCGAAAGAAGTCTGTAATCTGCCTCTGTAGGTGTCTCTCCCTCTCTGATCCCCTCCCTCTCAGGAGACCCTCTCTATGTCTACGCAGCTCCAGCAAGTACAATCCGAGGCATCTCTGATCCTGGTATCTCATGACTCTAGAAAGTGGTCCAAAGCCCTCTCTGAACAGGCAGTGAAAACGGTCTCGTATCTCATAATATACTGGACAGTGACATATGTAATGTAACTCTGTCTCTGGCTCCATCTGGCACAGTTGACAAATCCTGGCCTCAGCTCTGGTACTCCTCTGAATCTGCCAGTCTCAATCTCTAGCTGGTGTGAGGATGTGCACATTTGACCAATAGCACATCGTACCCCATGAGAAAGATGAGTATCCATGTAGCTTGGTCTAATCACAAACCCATCCTCCGTGAGCTGGAGAAGATGATCTCTATAGAAAGCCATCTTCGTACCAAGCTCGTGTGTTGGCTGTATCCATGTCCTTCTAGTGTCCAGCTGAGTCAAGTCCTGCCTGATAAGTCTGGTAATCGCTGCCCGTGTGAGAGAGAGGGAGGGTGCATCCAGGGAGTACTGAAATGGAGGTAGCCTGTCCATACTAAAGCCATGCAGTTGGAACCAAGCTGTCATCTGTGCATACCAACATGATCCGTCTCCCTGTGATGCCAACTGTCGTGAAGACTCCAGGGCTAAGCGAGCATATCTGTCTCTAGGGAGAGCCCAAGTGCTATGTATAAAGGAGACTGATTGAGTGAGTGCCTCTACTACCAATGGGGGGGCAGCCATCTCTGCACGGATAATATCATGTGGTACGGAGGCCTTGGCCCTAATCATCCGGGAAATCATAGAAACCAAGGACCTCTCCCTACGTCTCCATCCGTCAGTGCTACCAGCTCGGCTGTGGTGATCCACTGAGGGTCCCCATATCTCCACTCCATACAGCATGGCTGAAGTGACCAAAGTGTCAAACAGCCAGAGCTTTGTTCGAGGTTCCTGAAACTGAACCTGCGAACACATCCTCTCTAGTCTCCCCAATGTTGCATAAGCTCTGGTCAATCTGGTCTCCGCTGCTCTCCTCAAGGAAAATAGTGGGCCACTAAAAACCACACCAAGGTAAGTATATGCATCTGTATACTCCACTGTCTCTTGACCATATGTAAAGGTGGGTATTGACCTCCTAACCCACTGTGCTGTGGTGTTAAACACCATCACCTTGGTTTTACCAAGGTTAACAGACAATCCACTGTCCTCTGCAAACGTGTGCAATGCATCCAAATGACATTGCATCTCCTCTGGAGAATCTGAGATCAGCACAATATCATCAGCATACAATAATAGCGGAATCCATGTCCCTGCTAGCTGTGCTCCTCTGTCACCCTCCCGCTCTACATAGTCCAAAACCTCATCCACATACATCCCAAATAAGGTGGGAGAAAGGGGGCAGCCCTGTTTCACCCCAATAGTGGAGTGAACCATCTCAGATATACCTTGAGTAGTACGTACCTGCCCCACAACTGTCCTGTATAAAGCCATGATTCCCCAAATCAGCTCTGTGGGCACTCCCATCTCCTGTAGTCTGCGCATCAGTCTGGCTCTCGGTACTGTGTCAAAAGCTTTGCGGAAATCCACAAAGCAACAATAAATCCTCCTGCCATATAATCTACCCTCCTCCATAATAGCTCTGAGTGTCAAGATATGGTCAAGAGTGGAGAAACCTCTCCTGAACTTTGCCTGCCCTGATGCACGTATGCCCTCTCTCTCTGCCCATCTACTCAACTCCTGCTCAAGAATAGATGCATATAATCTAGCCCATGAGTAACCAATCATGATGGTACGATAATTCCCAGGAAGCATGGGTTCCCTTGACTTGAAGATAGGCACAATCGTGGACATATTCCAAGTCTCAGGAAAACCCTCACACATGGCTCGGTTAAACATCATAGCAATAAGCTCTGCAAGCATATCTCTGGCATGAATAAAGTGCTCTGCTACCAAACCATCATGATCATATGCTCTCCCAGTCCTCATCCTGTCAATAGCTTTCCTTAACCATCTCAGCAGTAAAGAAAGCACATGCCTTTGGGCATGGCTCCGATGGGTCTGGCAAGGGCGGCTGTCCTGGTGCTGTATACAGGGATGCTGCATACTCACCCCAAATCTCTGTGGAGGTAATGGCTGGTGATGGTGAATGCTCATGGAATAGTCTCCATGCCTCGCGTGAGTCCTGACTCATAAATAACTGGTACAAATCCCTCTCTAACTGAGCAAGATAAGCTCTCTTCTTCCGTCACACTAGGTGCCGGAAGGTAATCCGTGACTGTCTGTGAGTGGTAACACCCATGAGCACCTCTCTCTGTAATCCGATCCTCATCTCTCTGCACTCCTCATCATACCAACTGTTCTGGGGCATGTTACCAGATCGTCTCCATGTAGGCTGACTATGGGGATCTGCCTCTGATGCTGCAGCATGAAGCGTCTCTATCAATATCTGAGTGAGCTCATCTAATGGCCGTCCCGGCTCCTCGGCACATAAGCGTCTGTATATCTCATCTGTGTACACGGTGTCAGTCTCCCTCGTAAAGGTATAACGCCAATGGAGCGGTGCTGAACTGAAATGTGAGAGTGAAGGACAAGATAGCATGGTCCACTGCTATTCCAACTGGCCTAGTGCCTACCATAAAATCCTGAAAAGAGGGAATGAGACTGGGCTGAGCCATAACATAGTCCACTGTACTAGCACCATGCCGATGTGGAAAGCTAGTGAAACTGCCCGATGTCGGGAATCTCTGTAGGCCATTCAGGATGGCCAATCCATGTGCAGTCCCCATGTCTATCAAATACCGCCCATACACTGTATGTTCCTCATCCTGGGAGAGTCTAGATAGGCCCATATCCCTAACATCAAGCTCCCTCAACATCTCCTCTGAGGTATCATAAAATACTGTTTGGTTATGGGCGGTCCTGGCATTGAAGTCCCCCCAAGAGAATGATGTCACCATCCTTGGAGAACTCCCAAATGTCATCATCCAAAATAGAAAAGGGAGACTGCTTGCTAGGTGATGCATACACTGATGTACTAGGAGCAAAATAGCATATAGCAATGTAGAGATATTTGCCCGTCTCTGCCCTCAGTCTAACCCACATGTACCTAGCCTGCTCATCTCTGCGGACTATATGTATCAGTGGCTGTAGCTCCTCTCTAAACAATACTGCCACTCCTGAGCCCCGTCCTCTATGCTCTGTCTTCTTGAGTGTAGGACGTCTCCTCAAGAAGTCCTTCTTCGTTTCCATGGAGGGGAAACGAATGATAAGTGCTCTCTCCTTAGAAGGTTCGCCACTACCTTCTCTCTTCTTTCCCACTCTCCATGCCTTTGTGTGCGTGGCTTCAATGCCCATCATAGAGAAGAGCTCCTTGGTTTCCCTTCCGCATCATCACGGTCTTTTAGACCGGACACTCGTACATGTAAGGCCCGGGTCTTCCTCCTTTGCTCCTCTTCTAGGGTCATGTTGATGATGGTGGGAGTGGGGATGGGTGGCGATTCTTTACCTTTCCCTTTCTTGGCGACCTCGATCCATTTCTCGGCCTCGTCCATCTTCTTTTGTGTCTTTGTGATCACCTCCACCCATGAAGATGTCTTCTCTTTATGTTGCTCCTCCTCCTTTCGAATGATCCTCATTTGTTCCTTGATGGTATTCAGCTCTTCAATAAAGGAGGGCTGAAATTCTCCATCCTCAAGCTTGCTTTTTAAAGTGGCTTCCAACTCCTTTTTGAGGGCTGAGATTTCAGCCGCTTGACTTTTAGCATGCAGTTTGGCCTCCACTAGTTCCTCCTTTAAGGCTGAAATCTGAGCCTCTTGCTTGGATGTACTCGAGCTCTTGGATTTTGTCAAATCCCTTCTCGAGTTTGGAGAGGCGGTTTATGATTGCGGTAATGGAAGAGTCGACCATCTTCTTGTGTTCTTTGATAATTGTGCCGAGCTTGTCCTCCACTTGAGAGAGAGAGAGAGAGAGAGAGAGAGAGAGAGAGAGAGAGAAATGAAATGAAATGAAATGATATATTAACGTCTTCAAAAGGCCAAAATGACCTATGAGACCAAAAAGGTTACAACAATTGGTGGATCTGATACAATGTCTGTGTAAGGAAAGCTAAAAACAACTAAACAACTAACTGAAACTGAAACAACTATGAGGAAAAGTACGGTACCAGGAACTCCTAATGGATAACATCTAGGAGGAAAACTCCAGCAACAAAGGTAAGCATCATACACATCACTATCCAAAGATGTCTCTCATCGGTCGATGGCGGATATCCTCAATGTCCTCCATGGTGAGGAGGTTACGAGGAGAGAGAGAGATGGCCGAGTCCTTTTGGGGCGAGCAGAGAGAAGCGAAGAGCATGTGGGGGCGGAGTGAGAAGCGAAGCGAAGAGAGAGAAGCGAACAGAGAGAAGCGGGCGAACAGAGAGAAGCGAAGAGAGAGGGGGAGTTGGCGGAGGGTGGAGTCGACCAGCTGGGGGGCGCCCTAATGTTGGTGCCAGAAGCCTGAGAGAGAGAGAGAGAGAGAGAGAGAGAGAGAGAGAGAGAGAGAGAGAGAGAGAGAGAGAGAGAGAGAGAGAGAGAGAGAGAGAGAGCTGTATTAACGTCTACTAGAGGCCGAACTCGACCTATGAGACAAATCAATGTACAATTGTCAATGTCTTCTGGAGAGAGAGAGAGAGAGAGAGAGAGAGAGAGAGAGAGAGAGAGAGAGAGAGAGAGAGAGAGAAATGAAATGAAATGTTATGTTAACGTCTTCAAAAGGCCAAAGTGACCTATGAGACCAAAGTTACAACCATGTGACATCTGATACAATGTCTGGAAAAGAAAAGAAAGAACTGAAGGTAAGTATCTAGCCCTACAATACATCAGTAGGGAGCATCCGGAAGCAGCAACTAGGGAGAGTGGGAAGCTAATGCTACTAGTCAAAATGGGGTACATGAGTACATGGATACATGAATATGGGGGAGTACAAAAGTGACAGTGGGTACAGAAGTATATGGCTAGAGTGGTAGTCATCCTAGGAGCTCTAGCATGGGTCTTTGCTAGATGGCCTGGATATCTGCCATAGTGAGATGCCTGGTCGGACGAGCTCAATGCCTCGCAATGATGCTCTGAATCCTCCGGTGTAGGCACTGTGAGGGAGGGAGGGAGGGAGGGAGAGGAAGATATATTAAGCGTCTACTAAAGACCCAATGAGCCTATGAGACCAAAGTGGTACAATAATGTCCATGGCATATCTCATCATGGAATGGAAAATAAAACAGAATGAAAACATAAATATAGCTATCTCACTGGGGTGATACAAAACTGTCCATGGAATACTTAAAACATAAAAACATGGGAGCAACATCAGCTTCGAGTAGATGGTATACCACTCTCCAAAATGTCATGGGGTTGACGAGTATGGCCGAGAGGTCTCCCTCAGCCATGTCACGTGGAAAGGTAGCTTGATGGCGGTGGAGCATGTCCTGGATCTGGAGCTGATGAGGTGATCGTGGCTGACGGGGGGGGGGGGGGGGTCGAGGGCGTTGGGCATGCTGGAGTGCAGAGGCTCGGTCCGAGGTAACTCCTCTCGAGCAAGGTAGGTCCAGAGCAGCTCGTGGAGGATCCACAAGATCCACTATGTCGGTGTCCTCCACCTCCTGGGTCCGGAAGAAACTGGTGATGGCTGGCTGCCGAGGGAGGGGGCAGGGTGGCTGGGGCCTGTGTCTCAAGAACGTGTCCCTGTGTCTATAGAGCTCAAGCAGGAAGAGGCCCAAGCAACGCTGGTCCTGGAAGTCAATGATCCTGGAGAGTGGACTGAATCTCTCACGAAATAGACAGTGAAACCTCCTGCGGATCTCATAGTATACTGGGCAGCAGCATATGTAATGCTCTTCCGTCTCAACCTCTGTGTGGCATAGTCGGCAAATCCTCTCCTCTCTGGGTGTCCGTATGAGCTTCCCGGCTCTGAAGATGCGCTCAATTTTACCTGTCTCCACTCTGAGGCGGTGGGAAGAAACCCGTATCTGGCCAATCGCAATCCGCATGGCATGGGACATGTGAACACTCAAGTAGCCCGGTTGTTGGATGAATCCATCCTCAGTGAGTGTGAGGAAGTGGTCTTTGTAAAAGTGTATCTTCGTGGGGAGCTCCGGGGGTGTGATCCAAGTGCAATGTGTGCAGAGGCTACAAAGATCTGACCGGATAACCCGATTGGTATCCTCGTGAGACAGCCAAAAAAAAGGGGAGTCCAAACTGTACTGAAGGGGGGGGTAGGCGGTCCATGTAGAGCCCATATATTGAGAACCAACTGGAAACTAGTGCATACCATACTCCAGAGTGCCCCTCAAGTGCTAGTTGTCTGGAGGTCTCTAGGGCAAGCCTCGAGTACCTGTGGGGATCCATGTGACTGATGCGATGGAGGTATGTGACTGTGCGGAAGAGTGCCTCCACTACCATCGGGGCTGGAGCAAACTCTGCCTGGATAATCTGGTGTGGGACTGATGGTTTGCTGCGGATCATACGGGAGAACATCATGAGCTGGGGCCTCTCAACTCGTTGCCAATCCTCATCGGATAAATCTAGCCCCCAGAAAGCTGCTCCATACATCAAGGCTGGTGTGACGAGGGTGTCAAAAAGCCAGCCCTTCGTCTTGGGCTCCTTTGAATGTGCCTGGAAGCACTGCCACTCAAGTAAGCTCAAGGTTGCATATCCCCGCATCACTCTGGCATGTGCTGAGGGAAGCATGGTAAAGCGTGGGCCACTGAAAGTGACACCAAGGTAGACATAGGATGAGACAATCTCCACAGGATCCCCTCTATATGGGAAGCTCAATCTGGATGTGACGGGGCAAGAGGTATTGAAGACCATTACCTTGGTTTTACCAAGGTTAACAGAGAGGTCCCGCTGAGTGCAAAAGTCATGTAAGGCATCCAACTGTCTTTGAAGCCCTTTGGCTAAGTCTGAGAGGAGGACGATGTCATCTGCATAAAGTAGTATGGGGATCAATATGCCTGCCAGTGTGGGACCAGCCCCGCCTAATCCATCAATGAAGCTCGAGATCTAATCAACGTAGAGGCCAAAAAGAGTGGGTGATAGAGGGCAGCCCCGTTCCACCCCAATGGTGCTGAAAATCTCCTGTGATGTACCTCCTGGGGGTCTCACTTGTCCGGTGACGGACTCATAGAGGGCGATGATGCTCCAAACCATGTTAGCTGGGACTCCGATCTCCTGTAGACGGTGTAAGAGGCGGGCTCGGGGTACAATATGAAAAGCTTTGCGGAAATCCACAAAGCAGCAGTAAATCCTCTGGTGTCGTGCTCTACCCTCCTCGATGATGGCACGGAGGGTGAAGATGTGGTCAAGGGTAGAGTAGCTCCTCCGAAAGCCAGCCTGTCCTGAGGCTTTGCATCCCTGGCTCTTTGCAAATGAACTGAGCTCCGCCTTTAGCACTGATCCATAGAGTTTGGCCAATGTGTGGCCAATCATGATCGTCCTGTAGTTATTAGGATCAAGTGGATCTCCGGCGGCTTTGAGGATGGGGGTAATGGTGTTGGTGGACCAAGAGGGTGGAAATCCTTCACAAAGGGCTCTATTGAACATGTAGGCTAGTAGGGGTGCTAGGGATCATGGGCATGCGAGATGTACTCGGTAGTAAGTCCCTCATGATCTTGGGCCTCGCCCATTGCGTAGTCTACGAATGGCCTTGAGGACCATGCCCTTTGTAAAGAAGGTGGAGGTGGTGGGGCGGGGGTAGGGGTGGCTGATAGGGGATTTTCGAGCATAGAACTCCCGTTTCTTGCGTTGGGTGAGCCGTTGAGAAATCCGTTGCGCTTGGCGCTTCGTGATTTGCCCAATCCGTACCTCATGCTTAAGACGGGAGTGTGTGGCCTGACATTCGTCATCATACCAACAGTTCTGGGGCATGGAACCGCAAGGTGGCTTGGCAGTAGACCGTTGCGTGCATATGAAAGAAGCTGTGGCGGATGTGTGGAGTATGGTGGTGAGTTGTGTTGTGAGGGTGGATAGGGGGACAGTGTCACGACCCTGTGTTTTTCTCTGGACAAGATGCAGATGTGCACGGGGACATGGTGGACAGTGTGAAATGGCATCAGGTGGGAGTGAAGATGGAAGCCCATGTGTGGAAAACCCCATGTGTGAAAGGGGGCAAAGAGATTTTAGCTTTGAAGGTTTAAAAACCTTTAAAGTAATTTTTTAAGCCTTTCATTAAAGAAACGTGGCCCTTATGCTATTTTTGGGGCCACGTGTGAGCTTTTTGGTAAAAGAGGGGCTGTTGGGCAGAAAAAGCAGGGAGGCGCCTATCTTTTGTGGTGGGTGTGCTTTTCCAGTCAGGAGGGCTGCTCATCTGGATATTCAGGCGCCTATCTGAGGAGAAAACGTGTGCTTTTCTGGGGAGAGGTGGACTGCATGCTGGCTACGCATGGATGGGCCTGTGCAGGTAGTGTACGGCTGCTGTCTGCAGGTACAGCCCACGTGGCAGGACAGGCTGCTGCAGGTGCAGATTCAGGTGGTGCAGGTACTGGCGGTGCAGGGCAGGCTGCTGCAAGTACAGACGGCGCAGTCAGGTACACCTGCAGGTACAGTCCACGTGGCAGCTGTACGGACAGCTGTACGGGCAGCTGTACGGGCAGGACAGAACCAGGCGCCTATTGAATCCCTCCTTCCCCTATGCTTTTTGGAGATGAAAGGGCTGGCTGCTGTGCTGTGCTACAGAACAGAGACACAGGCCTCCTTTCTCTCTCTCTCTCTCTCTCTCTCTCTCTCTCCCTCTGCTGAAGAGTAGACAAGGGTTGGTTTTCTCTTGACACAAAGGTGGACAAGGGCTGTTTTTCTATGAACATAGACATCATGTCGATGGCGTTCAACTGATGGAACTTTCAGCCTTTCTATGCTTTGATTCGGGACTGTTTTGGGACAGTTTATGGGCTGTTTTTGTTTGGTTGCAAATTCAGCTATGTGCTTGGGTTTATGGCTGCAAGTACAGGTCACTTGAATATGTTTCTTGGCATGGGAGTGATGCAAGCTTGCATGGCTGCGTGCACATGGAGCAGATTGTTTTCTTCCTGCTAGAAAGGAACAAAGGGACCTACAGTTATGAGTATCTCTATGTTGCCAGATGTTTCATGAGGGAACAGGTAACTAGATGTATGGGAAAGAGGACAGAAGTTTCAAAGGGGAACAGGCCTAAGGGTTTCATGTGGAAACAGGTCGTAGGTTTTCTCGAAGAGACATGTTTTTGGGTTTCTCCAGGAGACAGGTCACATGCAGGCAGAAGGTACAGGAGTGGACACATGTATGGTACAGCCTTACTACTGATTAGACAGGGGACAGGGAATCCATGACAGAGATGGATAGTACCCTTGGATGGTAGAGAGGGTTTGTACAGGTGTGTCAACTGTATGGTATGCTGTGCTGTGATGCGAGTTCTCTTTTGAGAGATAGTTTGGGAGTCTGTGTTGTGATGCAGAAGCACTGGATGTGTCAGGGTGTGATGCTGTTCATAGTGTGAGAGGCTATGGATGGTTGTGGCAGCCTTGATCACAGGAGAAAGCTTCTGTATGCGGACTCAGTGTGTGAGAGTCTTTTGATGTGAACAATGGCTAGATTTATCTGTGGATGCCGTGTGGACAAGAAGCCAGATGCAGGTTCTTTGCAGGCTTCAGGAGTTCTACTGGGACGGCTGAATTATCAGCCTTATATTGTAATCAAAGCTCTTATAATCAATTAAAGAAATACCGCAAGGGGCGCCACTGCGATTTGGGGCCAATCGGTGTCCGTGTACTATTTGCAGGAGCACTCTAGCTCCCCCTGTTTGTTTTCCTTTTCTAGGTCCTCAATGGTGTTGAAGTGTTTTATGTGCGAGTGTTTGTTCCACCGCCCTTTGTTTTCTGAAGGCCGGTTTACAGACAGTAGGTTCCACATCCTGGAGTTGGCGGTAGATGTGGTTGGAGTAAACAGGGTCAAGCTCGTGAGCAAAGAGGACCTGAGTGTAATGTGAGATGGGGGGGGGTGGTGGAGGGACGGGTGGTGTGCAGGTAAGAGTGAAAGAGAGGTAGGCATGGTCAGCTTCAAAAGGGGGTGGCGGAATGGAGAAGTTGGGAATAATGTGTGCCAAAGCCGGAGATCCCATAAGGTAGTCCACAATGCTAGTACCTCCTGAGCGAGGGAAGGAGGTGAGGGCGCCGAAGGGCTATCGGGACATCCTGTTATAGATAACGAGACCATGTGCAGCTCCCAGCTCTAAGAAATATCTCCTAGACACTGTGACCTCCTCACGGTCGTGTGATGATCGCTGTAGCCCTGTGTCAGTGATGTCCAGATCCTGTAGTCTGATAGGGTCGTGTAGATCGAGTAGTGGGACTTGCTGACTTCCCGTCCTGGTGTTGAAATCCCCGAGCAGGAGGACTTTCCCCAACTGTGAGAACTCCATGATATCCTCATATAATGGTAAGTACAGTGACTAGCCATGTTGTGCGGCGTAAGGGGAGTGGCGTGGTGCAAAATAACACACAGCAATGTGGATGACTCTGTCATTGCTAAGCTGTAGCCGCACCCAAAGATATCGTGCATCCTCGTCCTTCCAGACGATGCCGAGAATAAATCGGAGATGGGATCTAAAAAGGACAGCTCCCTCCCCCCAGAGCCAGGTACTCCTCGTGATGTGCGGGTCTCGCCTTGAAAAGCTCACTCCCACTCATACCCGGCTATGTATGGTAAGCCCCTTTTAGGGCTCTGATGAGTCTCTATATAAAAAATGACATCCTTGCCTTTGAAAATCTTGCTCAAGCCTCCTAGATTCGACCAGAGCATGCCATTGCAGTTTCATAATGCCAACCCCAGGTGTTTGGTATTATAGACCCCGCGTCCCTATTTGGGACGGCGCTGAGTGATAATGAGTCTACCATCTCTGTAGATAGCCCACTTGCTTGCTCTGCGGGCCTCATGAACCGTCACCATCTCCTCACGCCAGTGTGCCACCTGTGCTGGAGTGAGATCATCTCCCATGTAGACCTATGTGCCCTTTAGGGCAGCCCGCCTGTCTAAGAAGGCCTGTCTGCTGGTGGCGTCAGGGAATCTAATGATGAGGGGTCGCTCTATGTCATATCCTTTCCTGTCCTCCATGTGTCTACTAAGGGGAAGGCGATTCCGTCCACCCCCGTACTCGCACATGGAGGGCCCCATCCTTCGTGCGTTTCTCCTCCTCGAGAGTCTTATGTATGATGCTCTGCGGGGGTTTGTGCTTCTTTACCACCTACACCCAATCTTTCATAGTGGTCTGCAGTTCTTCCCGCAGCTTATCACTCACAACTTTCAATTGCTCCAAGTCAGTCCTTAAACCCTGTGTCACCATTTGGCCACCCGAATGGTTCACTCTTGCTTTCACACTATGTACATATTGGATTGGTGTCCATGGCTTATGGAATGTGCCTATGCATGTGATTGACATGTGTCATGCTGTATAGTTGGATATGATATTCCGCTGGGACTTGACGTTATCATGCCCGAAATATTTAGAGGACTTGGCCTTCTGCTGGGACTTGTGCCTTTGTGTACATGCCCGGAAACGCGTGGAGGATTGGCTTTCCACTGGGTCTGGTATCGCATATACTTGCCTGGAAACGCCTGATCTTATATGGTTTCATGAACAGAAATTGCTCATGCCAATGCTGCATTGCATAGCATCTTTATGTGCTTGCTTGCAATTGAAATTGCATGCTGTTTTCATGCTTGCTTGACCAATGTGTAGTTCCGGGTAAGGGGACGTCCGCCCGTGAACCGTGCGTGTGAAACTGTCTGCTGACATGGTTGTGTGGCATGTGAACAGGTGGTAAGTATTACCCAATCTAGGCTCAAATAGCCCTTAGGACTTAGCCAATATTTATAAGTGAGTGCGTTCCCACTTCATTAAATTTTGGGCGCCCAAAAGTCACTTATAAATTATGACCGCTTCCAAGTTCACTCACTGAAGTCCCGAGGCGGACAAGACTCAATGTCCAGGACCTGATCCTCCCTTTTTACTCATAAATGGGCATCTTCCCATGTCCCTTCACCTGATTGGACCCCAATTCACTTACTTATTAAGAGAAAATTCGTGTTTTCTTTTCATGAGGATTTTTGGAGGCTGAAAACTCTATTTTTCCACCATTTTTCTCCATTTCCAATCTCTCCATAGCCATACCCAACTTGCTAGGGTGTTTTCCAAGCTTCCAAGAGTGTTTCCAAGTGCTAAACACTCTCCTACTCACTCGCAATGACTGAAATTCAGCAAAACAGCTCTCATTTTTGCTGTAATTTCTAGTCTTTTTGCTGAAAACCCTAATTTCAGCCTTCCTTTCTCAAGTTGAACCATAGGGTAAGCTTTCCCAGGGTTCTCTTCATCCTCTTGAAGACTTTTGTCGTGAAGGATTGCGGCAAATCGAAGATATCAACACTTCTAAAGCTTCCAACGCGAAGGCTTTCGCTTGTAACAACTTCTATGAAGACTGGTAAGCTAATTGGACAATGTGTTGTCATTACTTATTCAGTAGAAGGGCAAGACTCCTTGTTTAGCCGCCCTGTGTAGTATTTCTCTTGTCCTATGTGCTCTTGAAGATGTTGCTACCTTGCTTGGTAGAACATAGAGCCTAGAGAATATGGGCACTGAAGTCGGGCTGGACATCAAGGCAGCTCCTTGGTGATCTACATCGACATACCATGTTTTCTAAATGCTGAATTTCATATGCATTGGCATGGAGGATTTGGCAATGGATGCCCGTGAAGCTATGTATTGAATTTTCTCCAATTGTAAAACAAATTACTCAAGGGAGGGGTCGGCCGTTCCGGCTCATTGTGTGTCTCTTGTCAATTCAGCAATTTACTTCTTGAATGTGAGCAAGTGCTTCAAATCTTAGTGTATTTAAGTGTATTGATTAGCATTGTGTTCAACCAAATTACACCCTGCTGAATATTCAGTTCCTCTTCCTCCACTGTATGGTCCTTGACCATAGCCTTTAGGGCTTGCATTTCTGCCCAGAGTTCCCCTATCATTGGGGCAGCTTCTGGCATACCTGTTTGTTGCAGCTGGGTCTCTTTCAACATCCGAATCACCTCTTCCTGGTAGTTCACTTGGGCTGTCAGTTCTTCAATCCTGTTGTTCTTTCCCTGTATCTCTATCAAATCCCCATGGATCTCCTCGTGATCGTTCTTGGAACGAGACTCGAATCCTGCAAACAAACGAACAAACAAACAACAAGGGGCTGCAGGCCTGACTCACCTCCCAACCATGACAGCCGTGGGCAAGCCCACAGTCTTGGCTGTCCCTACCGAGCCACGAGTTGAGCTAACTAGGTTGACGTACCGACCAATCTCCTCCTCGCGACGTCCCATACCGCCCTGAAGCTGCCCTCACGGGCCTCGAGATTGCTGCCGGCCTCGGTTGCGTAAAGCAGGTGCACGTCTGCACTAGATCCAGGCTCCAAGACCATAGACTCTCTCACAAACTCGTCGTGAGCTCACTAAAGAGCCATGGTAATCTCTCTGAAGAGTAGTCAATGTCTCCCATGTAGTGTCCTCCTCAACACGAGCTCGATGGCGGTGGAGCATGTCATGGATCTGGAGCTGATGAGGTGATTGCGGCCGATGATCGGGGGCATCGGGCACGTTGGAGTGCGGAGGCTCAGCCCGAGGTAACTCCTCTCGGGCGAGGTAGGTGCGGAGCGGCTCGTGGAGGGTCTACAAGATCCACTATATCGGTGTCCTCCACGTCTTGGGTCCGGAAGAAACTAGTGATGGTTGGCTGGCAAGGGAGGGGGCGGGGTGGTTGGGGCCGAAGCTCTCTCAAGAAGGTGTCCATGTGTTTGCGGAGCTCAAGCAAGAAGAGGCCTAGGCAATGCTGGTCATGGAAGTCAATGATCCCTGAGAGTGGACCAAATCCCTCACGAAATAGACAGTGAAACCTCCCGCGGAGAGAAGGAAAGAAAGATTTTATTAACGTCTTCTAAAGGCCAAAAAAACGGCCTATGAGACAAAACTTGTGTACATCATCATCATGTCTCAGTGGACATCAAATGGATACAAAAGAAAAAAAAAGTACAAAGTACTGTATAATGTGGAGATCATAGTTGCCCGGCGTTTCATGAAACACGTTTCATAAATGTTTCAAAAACGTTTCTTTCAAATCCTAGAAGTTTCAAAAACGTTTTATACAAAACGGGGGATTATAGGCCCCAAAATTTATATATAAGTTTATAATATGTAAAAAATATGTTGCCTTCCCTCCAAAACAATATTAAACATGCATCATTTACACATTAAAACATGTTTTCAAGTAAAAACTAAAGAATCTGGGTAAAAAACGCTTAAATCGTACAGTTCCCAGGTGGACATGAATGAAACGTTTTTCATTTGTATGAAACGTTTACGAAACATTTCGTTTCATTCAAACTGAATGAAACGCGTTTCATTGCAACTATGGTGGAGATAAATCACATACAGGGCTCTGGTTAACTACTGTGGGGTGGCTGGGAGGGAGGGGGGGTAAATACATCCAATAAAGCATCTAGCTCCAACCAGTGCCAATGACTGGGTGTAGGATGTCATACATCGTGTTAGGGGCAAGATATCTCCCAATCTGTGCTAGATCAACTGTCCTCTCTACTATGTCTCCTCAAGATCTCATCAATCTTTGCTGGTGGAGACCTGGGGGGCGAGGGCTAGGTGGGCGGGTGCGTCTCTTGGATTGTAGCTCATCGCTCGGGCTGATGTAACTCCTCTACTAGTAGATGTAGAGATGGTGCGTCTCTGAGTGACCCGGGTTTGGTGGACCGAAGGAGTTGTGGAGGATGTTCCATCAGTGAGTGGCTGGAAGAAGGTAGTGATCCGTGTCCGAGATGTAGTATCCCTCTGTTGTGAATAGCCGCTCTCTATGAAGTCGTAACTCCATAAAAAATCCCCCCAAGCATCTCTGATCATGAAACTGCATAACTCTGCTAAGTGGACCAAATCCCTCCTTGAAGAGACAGTGGTATCTCCCCCGAATCTCACAGTATACTGGGCAATGGCAAACATAATGCTCCTCTGTCTCCATGTCTATGTGGCACAATCTGCAGATACGTGTCTCCCTCAGGGCTCCTGTAGCTCTCCTTGCCTCTATCTCTAGAGTGTGTGAAGATACCCGAAGCTGCCCAATAGTAGTGCGCATGGCATGAGACACATATACATCCATGTAACCCGGTCTCTGCACAAACCCATCCTCTGTTAGCTGTAAGAAATGATCGTGGTAGTGCTGCCTCTTCACATGAAGAGGCTGTGGAGGATCAATCCATGTATGACGTGTGTATAGCTGTATCAAATCCTGACGTATCAATCGCGTCCTCTCCACATGGGAGAGTCTCATAGTCGGATGGTCCTTATCATACTGAAACGGAGGGAGCTTGTCCATACTCATCCCATGTAGTGAAAACCATTGTAAAACCTCTGTAGACCATGACTGTCGCCCTGATGTTGCTACTCGCTCTGATGACTCTAGGGCTTGTCTTGGTAATCTATCTGGGGGCATGTGCCTAACCCGCTGAATAAATGTCATCGTCTGAAAGAGTGCCACCACTAGCATGGGCGAAGACGCAAACTCTGACAAAACTATCTCATGTGGCGTCGAGGTTTTACTATGAATCATCCGTGAGAACATAAGTATATGTGGGCACTCTAAACCTCGCCATCCGCTCGTTGACAGTCTTGGAGCCTAGATGGGGGATGCATACGTCAAGGTTGTGACCATGGTATCAAAAAGCCATCCCTTTGTACAGGGTTACTAAAAATGCGCCTGGTGACATTGCCTCTCAAGTAAAGCTAAAGCTGCATTCCCTCTGGCTACCGTGTCTTGAACTGCCTGTCTCATGGAGAACCTCCCCGCCAGGCTAGTAAAGGTGTCACCCAAATATACATATGAAGTCACTATATCCACACGTCTGTCTTGGTATATGATGTGGGTGGTCTCTCGCCCCTGCTTCGTGGTATTGAAAATCATAACCTTGGTTTTACCAAGATTGACCGTCAGGCCCCTCTGATTACAAAACTCTCCCAAGGCATCCATGTGCCACTGTAACCCCTGCTGTGTATCCGAGACAAGTACTACATCGTTTGCGTAAAGCATCAAAGCTACATATAGATCTGCCAAAGATGATCCACTGCCCCCCCCCCCCCCCCCCCCACACACACACACACACACACACACACACACACACACACACACACAAAATGTGCTAGCTCATCAATGTATAATCCAAACAGGGTGGGAGATAATGGACATCCTTGCTTAACACCAATATTGCTAGCGAGCTTCTTTGATAATCCGCTTGGGCATCGCACATGACCCACAACTCTCATACAAAGCAATAATCCCCCATATCATCTTTGATGGTACCCCAAGTGTCTGCAATCTCTGCATAAGTCCATCGCGAGGTACAATGTCAAATGCCTTGCGGAAATCCACAAAGCAGCAATATAATCTACGTCTCTGTGCCTTCGCCTCCTCTATGAGGCTCTTGAGTGTGAAGATATGATCAAGAGTGGAGTGGTTTCGGCGGAAACCAGCTTGCCGCGAGTAGTTGTGAATCCAAAGATCTCTGCCAATGTACTGAGCTCATGCTTAATGATAGACCCATAAAGTTTGTTCGATGTGTGGCCTACCATCATAGTCCTGTAGTTACCGGGATCCATAGGGTCGCCAGCCTTATGGATGGGGGCAATAGTGTGTAAAGTCCATGTGGGCGGGAACCCCTCTACGATAGCCTTGTTAAAGAAATGTCCTATAAATAGCACCACCATGTCGGCTGCATATGAAAATGCTCACCTCCAAGGCTTGTGTGGTCCTCCGCGCGTCTGTGCTGGAGTCAGCGTATAGCACTCTCCACCATATCTGCTTTAAAGAAAGTAGAGTGAGTGGGCCGAGGTTGTGAAGGATAGGGTATGGCACATCATTTAGTGACTGAGCATACGTATGCCAGATCTCGGGGTCAGAGATAGGGTGTGTGAACGGTGTTCCCATAGCCTCTGCCAAGCCTTAATTGAATCATTACTAAAAAATAAGTGGTACATGTCCCAGTGTTTGGTTTCCTCGAACATGCGTTTCTTACGGTGAGTTAAAGATGGTTAAGTCTCTGTGCCTTGCGGCCTGAGATTTCACCTCTCTCTTCTTCCCGTTTGAGACGTGAACGAGTAGCCCGACACTCGTCATCGTACCAACTATTTTGGGGCATGTTTCCAGTGTTACTCTTGACGGTACTCCTACAGGAATGTGGGAAGCTCAATAGGGCGGATGTATGTAATAAATCTGTAAGCTCTGTAGTAAGAGTGTCAAGAGGTGAGCGTGGGTCTAGAATCTAGAGGAAGAAGGCCTTGATAGATAGAAGTACTATATAGATGATCACAATCATGTGTGAAATATGTAGTAGGGCGAAGTGATGTGCTAGTAGTAGGTAAAGTGGTGGAACTAGAAGGATGTGCTCGTAAAGATAGTAGTAGGTATGTATGATCCGCCCCAATAGGACAAGTAGGGATGGAAAAAGAGTCCACGAGACTCATGGTCTCTGCGGGACCAAGAATGTAGTCAACAGTGCTCCTCCCTCCTCCATATGGAAAACAAGTGTAGGCTCCTGCTGAGCCTGGCCACGTCTCGAGCCCATTATAAATAATGAGCCGATGATGCGCACCAAACACCAATAGCTGTCTCCCATGTTTTTTGATCTCCCCTTGATCCTCCGAAGATCTCTGTATCCCAAGGTCCTCCTCATCCAGCCCCCTCAAATGTGGATCGTCCATGTCATACACCTCACACTGTCTACTCTGGGTCTTGGCATTAAAGTCTCCCACTAGCAAAATATCCCCCCTCCTCCTATACTTCGTGATCCCCTCCGACAATGCTGTTAATATCTCCCCCTCCTCTGCTATAGCATCCTCATGCTCCTCTGCATCCTCCATCTGATCTCTATGACACTTCCCTTGAGCAAAAAGTGAGCCATCTGGTGAGAAATAGCACACAGCAATATATACCGGCCTCATATCCATGAGTTGCACTCGGACCCACATGAACCTAGCCTCCTCATCTCAGCTCATCACTGTAACACGTGGCCGGAGCTCCTCCCTAAAAAGTACAGCCACTCCCCCCGATCCTCGAACACATCCTGCCCATCTAGTTTGTCCTCTAAAGGCAGACTCCCATGTATAGCTTGTCACCCTCGGCAAACTCCTCTCTTGACTCTGGTGTGTCTCTGTGAGAAAAATATTGTCCCGATCTCCCAGCACCTCCTCAAAACGCCCTGGATCTGACCACAGTGACCCATTGCAGTTCTACACTGCCATCTGTACCTTTGTCTCATAGGCCACGAGTCCCTATTTGACGATCTTGCCATCAATGATGACATGACCGTTACGATAGAAGGCTTTTTTTTCCCGCCATTTGTGCCACCTACACTTTGGGCATCTCTTGTTTGTGATGTGCCACTTGTGCCTTGGTAAGGTCATCTACTAAAGACCAATAGGCATACGAGACCAAAGTGATACAATAATGTTCATGGTGTATCTCATTATCGAACGGAAAATAGAAGCAAAACATAGCTATTGCACTGGGGTGGCACAAAATTATCCATGGAATCTCATCATGGAATACCGAGAACATGGAACACGAGAGGGACATCAGCCCGCTGCCCCCAATAGATGGTATACCATTCTCCAAAATATCAAGCATGGGGATAATGAGTATGGCTAGGAGGTCTCCCTCAGCTGGTCACGTGGAAAGGTAGCTTGATGGCGGTGCAGCATGTCCTGGATCTGGAGCTGATGAGGGGATTGTTGCTGACGTCCGGGGGGGCTGGGGGCGTTGGGCACGTTGGAATGTGGAGGCCTGGTCTGAGGTAACTCCTATCGGGCCGAAGGGCCTATGAGACCATGAATAGTACAATGATACCACGGGTATACAATGCCATGGAAAAACTAAAAAGAGGATGTGAAAACTGAAAACTGAAACATGACTCTACAAGCCTCCTGAGGGCAGATGTGGCTATGGTGAGGGCATGCTATGTCATTGGAGAATCTCATAGATCTGTCTTTGTGTGGTGGAGATCCATGGTGCTTTGGGTTGGGGGCGCTTGGCACGTAGAATGGAGTAGGCCTGCCCACTAGGGACTCCTGGGATGTGAATATGGCCCCTGTGTACGGCTGATGAGCTGATGTTGGCATTGGTGGCAGATGTGGATGCTCGTGCCTTAAAGAAACCAGTGATGGATCTTTGGGCAACGTCTTGTATGGCCTGGCCTTGTCTCTCAGCATGTCCTCTCAATAGTCTGTCCCTATGTCGTATAAGCTCTATCAAGTACATCCTGAGACATCTGTGGATTTATGTTGGTCTATGAAACCAAAGAGATGTTACATACGATCCATGAGTATGTGGATGTCAAGACAATAAGAGAAAGAAGTTTTAAAAGAAAACAAAGCCAATGTACTTCATAGGTTCTATGTATACAATGGAATAGGCAGAAACATACCTCGTATGTCTGGACTCATCGTGTGCTATCCTCCCCATGGACGGAGTACGCCTCAATATCCACCATCTGTGGTGGGGCCTTTGTGTCACTGAAGAATGTCCTAGATTGGAGTTGGCAGAAGGAGGGTCTGATTCTTTGAGGACGCGGGCGCTTGGCTTCCTCGAGAGAGGACACCCTCTATCCGATGACTCTTCATGTGTGTGTCGCCAGAGGATCACGAGGTTTGGTGTAATTTGTGATCTGTTGGGGTCTGGCTGACTCAGTGGGGCCTATGGAGAGGCTGTTGAATCTGTTTCGTGCAAGCCAAAGAAATTTGTCATGGATGTTTGGGTAGGGTCATGCAACCCTCTCCTCTATGCTTGTGGCTATGTACCTAACATTAGTCCTCGGAATTAGGTCCTAATTTGGACAGGGATGGGGAGCCCTGAGATTAGACTACTGTTGCTATAAATAACAATCCAGGTATAAATAGTCAGTAACCATGGATTATCACTAATAATGAACCCTAGCCGCCTGTAATCTACCTAGGGCCTTCCCCTAATCTCACGACTCCCCGACCATGTCTAGATTAGGACCTAATCCCGAGGATTAGTGTTAGGTACATAACAATCATAGCGTCCTGGTGACGATGCAACTCAAGCAAATGCATACCAGGATGGAAGTGTATGGAGGCCATGGGTGTGCCCCGTTTGGTTGAGGAATGGAGTGAGCTGGTGTCATGTGCACAGTGTGTATCTACCGTGTGCTACACGCACGCAAGACTAGTTTCGAGGTTTGGGGAAGCTTGGAACTAGGTAGGCTGATTGACGAGTTGAGTTAGGGAAATACTAACGGGCGGACACCCAAGTATGGACGGGCAGGCGCCCAAGTGTGGACGCCCGATGACCGGCCAAGAGCCTATAAAAGGGTGGCCAAGGTTAGTTATTGGGATATAGAGAGTATCGCGAGTTTGTGAGAGCTCTATGGTCTTGGAGCCTGGATCTAGTGCAGACGTGCACCTGCTTTATGTAGCCGAGGCCGGCAGCAATCTCGAGGCCCGCGAGGGCAACTTCGTGGCGGTATGGGACGTCGCGAGGAGGAGATTGGTCGGTACGTCAACCTAGTTAGCTCAGCTCGTGGCTCGGTGGGGACAGCCAAGACTGTGGGCTTGCCCACGGTTGTCATGGTTGGGAGGTGAGTCAGGCCTGCACCCCCTTGTTGTTTGTTTGTTCGTTTGTTTGCAGGATTCGAGTCTCGTACCAAGAACGATCATGAGGAGATCCGTGGGGATTTGACAGTGGTATCAGAGCATACCTCGTGAACGAGCAAGTCGGTAGGTAGAGAAGAAGAGGTCGAAGAAAGGTATGTGTTAAAAAGCTTGCTGTTTTTTCTGTGCATACTGCTGTTTTCAGAAATAGTATGTGTTTTTCTTCATCAAAGAAACCCATGTTGATGGGGATGGTAGATGGTAGGGTCGTTTGCTTTGCAAAGAAGAGGAGAGACTCGTTTCTGCAGTCGCATGATTGTAGAGAGAGGAAATAGAAAAAGCATGTTGCTTTTCGTTGAACGAGTGAGAGAGCACGTTTATGAGGAGGCGCTGGCGGATTTGTGCACTGGCGAGTGTTGCAGGCGATGGCTACCGGCGGCTACAGGCGCCTAAGGCTTGCAAGCGAGGGGGCCAGGCCTGCCAAGCCAGGTGGCCAGGCCCATGTTGGCGCCTAGGCAGGTGCCCAGGCCAGGCCAGGCGAGGCCGGCGCTCAGGCCAAGCAAGGCAGGCGCCCAGGCCTACGCAAGGCTGACGCAGGTAGCACTGGCCGACAGCTACATGTGTGACGCACATAGGCGCCGGCAGCACATCAGGCAACGTCAGCAATTGGCGACGGCAGTGGCACGTCGGCGGGCTAAACCAGGAGGAGAAAAAAAGAGAGGAAAGCACACGTTTTTTTTTGGGCTTTCGCTTTTTTGAGTTTAATTTTTTTTAAAAAAAGTTTAAAAGACCCCTCCTCCAAGGTTTCAAAGGTGTTTTATTTTTTTTAAGAAAATTGAATATATATACACAAAAGCAAAAGCTAAAGATAGCTTTTGGGGGCTTTTAGTTTCTTTTGGAAACCTTTATAAACCCCCTTAAGTGGGCTTCTTGCCACACATCTCTCAAGTTGTCAAGCTCTCAAGTTCCCTCGCACTCTTGTTGTGCAAAGATCGAAGTTTCTCTACACGTACCCTCTTCACGATGTCGACCCAAGAATCGGAGTTGGAGCCCCTTGTGGAACGCGAAGGCTTGCTGGCTACGGAAGGTACCGATGCCGATCTTTTTGACGATTTTGTGTCTAAATCAAATTTCCAAGAGTTCAAAGTAGCTTTCGAAGCTTCTTCATCGGAACGTCAGGCACAAATCGCAGCCCAGATGCAAGCTTTGCGGAACTCCATCGCTCTATTGACCACTACCCTCTCTACTTTCTTGGGTATGGATACCTTGGCTTTTGCTTTAGGCCCCAACATTACTTCGGAACCGTTCGGGGGCGAGCAAAAGCAGCGCACCAAGGAGATAGTGGACACTTGGCTACATAAATGGCAAGTTCACTTTCAGTTTCACCCATATGATGATGTAAAGAAGATGCAGTTAGCAGCAGGTTTCCTGTCCGGCAAAGCTTTGCTTTGGTGGAAGGAACTCAATTCTAAGCCAACGACTTGAGCACAATTCGAAGACGTCTTCAAGAAAGAATTCCTCAAGAAAGAGAATGATTATGATGTTGTTGCCCGGTTTTCAGCTTTGACCATGACCTCGCAGCACCTCACTTATGGTCTACCTCCAGAAGTTTCGTGACTTGCAGATGAAAGCTACAAAGATGGATCCCACTACTCTTTTGGGGTTTTTCGTTGTTGGTTTACTAGACTCGTACTGATTACAGGTTAAAAATAACAAATGTAAAACATTGGACGAGGCCATTCATTCAGCTCGTATCTATGATGATACAATGGTCTCTTCCAAGTCGAAACCCGTTACCGAGCAGGGGAACAAGCATAAAAAAAAGTTCTCCGCACCTATGGCTAACACGACAGAAGGAAAATCTTCGGACCAACCTTCGAAGAATTCAAGTTCGACACCAGCGAAGAAGAAACGACTCCTTAGGGCTTTAAAGCTCAAGAAGGAAGGACGTTGTTTTATCTCCGAAGAAAAAGGTCACATTCGTAATGAGTGCCCAAAGCAAAAGGGTACCAAGACAAACGCAGGACCCAAACCAAAGGCAGCTAACCAGTTGTCTTTGACAGGTACGTCAATTACTGTACTTTCTCGCCCTAGTACTTGTTCTGATTGTCTACTCAATTCTAAAGTATTTGGCTTGCATGATCTTCTCCGAGTTTATGGAGAAGTGAATGGCCATAAGATTCACATTCTTCTAGACCCTGGCAGCTCACACAACTTTGTTAATTACAAACTTGTGCAGAAATTAAGTCTTGATACGACACCCAGCGATCATACCTATGAGGTACGCCTACCTGTGGAAAGGCAAGTTTGGGATCGAAAGGTGGAGATGCTTCCAATCCAGATTCAGGACTACAAAGATACTCTGGAATGCTATGTAATGCATCTAGAAAATGTAGACTTGTTATTAGGGATTGAGTGGTTTAAGACTCTTCAAGTCGAGATAGATTGGTCTAGTCATATTTTTTCTTTTCAACATAGGGACACCAAGTATAGTATTTTAGGATCGTGTTGAGGAGGAGGCTACATGGGAGACATTGACTACTCTTCAAAGAGATTACCCTGGCTTTTTAGTGAGCTCAGGAGTGAGCTCTTAGAGGAAGGGGAGTATGTCATGTGCACAGTGTGTATCTACCGTGTGCTACACGCACGCAAGACTAGTTTTGAGGTTTGGGGAAGCTTGGAACTAGGCAGGCTGATTGACGAGCTGAGTTAGGGAAATACTAACGGGCGGGCACCCAAGTACGGACGGGCGGGCGTCCAAGTGTGGACGCCCGATGACCGGCCAAGAGCCTATAAAAGGGTGGCCAAGGTTAGTTATTGGGATATAGAGAGTCGCGAGTTTGTGAGAGCTCTATGGTCTTGGAGCTTGGATCTAGTGCAGACGTGCACTTGCCTTATGTAGCCGAGGCCGGCAGAGATCTCGAGGCCCGCGAGGGCAGCTTCGTGGTGGTATGGGACGTCACGAGGAGGAGATTGGTCGGTACGTCAACCTAGTTGGCTCAGCTCGTGGCTCGGTGGGGACAGCCAAGACTGTGGGCTTGCCCACGGCTGTCATGGTTGGGAGTTGAGTCAGGCCTGCACCCCCTTGTCGTTTGTTTGTTCGTTTGTTTGCAGGATTCGAGTCTCGTACCAAGAACGATCACGAGGAGATCCGTGGGGATTTGACAGCAGACTACAGGAGGCCAGACCAAAGTGATACATGTAACATAACTACAATATGTGACAATGGAGGATGCCTATAGCATCCCCTAGAGCTACCATAACAAAAGATGAGAATGAAATAGAAATGTGGTGTAGAATGAGCATGCGAGTGTCACATGGTAGATGCAAGTATTCTCCAAATGCTCTTCTTGGAGGGTTCTTAGCTCTCTCTTTGTCAAGACAAATAGGTCACCCAAGTGCATGAGAATTGAGGGGTTGTGTTTGAAATTAGGGTTTGGGATTTTGCATTCACTCTTGCTAAAGTAGTTTCTTTGTTTGGTGCAATCTGCAGGTCGATGTCGATCCTTATGGTTCTCCCTCTGTGTTTCTAGATTCAGCAGTACAGACTGTTGTTGATGGTGGCCTTCTTATGTGTACGGCAACGGATATGGCTGTCCTGTGTGGAAATAATGGAGAAGTTTGCTACAGCAAGTATGGCTTTACAATTGTGTGTGTTAAACTGTCTTTTTTATGCACGAGGTTTTCATGTATTGACATCAGTGGCTAACCTCCTAACTTCTGCCTACTTCAGGTATGGAGCTTATCCAGTACGCGGCAAGTATTGCCATGAAATGGCGCTGCGAATACTGCTTGCCTCCATCGAGGTATTGCTAGGCACATGTTACTGATTCTTGGACTTTGATATGTTAAGGCTTTGTTATTAATTGAGGAACTTTTTATAATGTTTTATCTTTACCTCGTAGTTGAACTGGTTCCACATGCACACATGCCAGTGCACGTATGCCCACACATTACACAGGTCTTATAAATTGAAGTGGTATTACATGCAGACCCATGGGCGCCTGCATGTGTATGGGTGCACGTGCAGAAGATTGTTCAAAACCTTCACCTTAGGAAGGCTGGTGCTTTATGTGCACGAGCAATGGCATTATTGTTCATCTTTGCTTAGCCAGCAGGCAAAGTGGTGAAAAGTCATTAATAGTCCAGTTTTAAATCTGAACGAGGACTTGACTGCCGCATTTCGATGCTAGCTGTCATTGTGGGCTGAGTCGGCCTATATGTTGCATGGATTGTAAGGTGGACCTATCTTACTCTCAATACCTAGTCTTGGGTGCCATTGCATGAGTTTGCACTCAAGCCATGAATGCAGTCTACATTATTAAGTTTTGCGAGTGAAGACTTTCAATCCTAGGATCTTAACTGAAGAATGTGGACTGCTTAATTAAGTGCAATATTGTGTGTGCTTCTGGGCAGAAATAAAGAAAGAAATCATTGCTTAATGCCTATACTGTCCCCAGGTTGTCTTGCTCTATTCGCTAACTTCTAGGGCCTTTGAATCAAGTCTGTAGTGTGAGCCTAGATCCAGGTTTAGACACTGAAGGTGTGATCATATGGCAGAGGAAAGGTATCTGGCTGCAATATTGTGTGCGCTTCTAGGCAGTGAGAGCTCAGAATCATCGCTTAATGCCTATATTGTCCCCAGGTTATCTTGCTCTGTTCCCTAACTTCTAGGGCCTTTGAATCAAGTCTGCAGCATGAGCCTAGATCCTGGTTTAGACACTGAAGGTGCGATCATATGGCAGAGGAAAGACATCTGGCTGGACAGGCAGTTTGACAATGTGCAGTGCATGGAAGCATGAATTGTTGGTAGTACCTCTAGTGTCTTGAAAAACTCCCTTTTTCCTTCATTTTATCATCCTCAACTCTCACACCTTGCGCACGCGCACACACACACATACACAAATGCATGTGTATATACATATCCAAGCATGGTTTATGCAGAAGATATGTATTTTTCCCCCATTAATGCACTCTTTTTTTACTGCTAGGTTGTGTGGTTATTCAATTTTTAGCTGATTTTACTTGCCTGATTTGATGTAGAGCCACGCAAATCGTTACAAGCGTTATATTGTGCCAGTGTTGTCGGTTTCCATCGATTTTTACATAAGGGTGTTTGTACGCATCTACACGTAAGTGTTCTGCAATGCAGAGTTATAGTATTTTCTTTCATGCATTGTTTAGCTTGAAGTATTTTATATCATGTTGTATTGTTGGTAGGAAGTCCCATGAGAGCTATGAGAAAGCCAAACTTGGGGTTGATCTTCACTTGCATCGGTTTGATTGGCTCTTATTTGCAGATCAGCAATTGCTGTCAAAGCTTCTCCCAGCAAGTTGTCATATCTTTATCAATGTGTCGGTTGTGATGCTTTTCATTTACAGTCTATTGGGCGTGTCATCTACAAGGTATGTACAACTCAAGAACACGGTTGAATGTGTATTTCACTTGCAGTCCCTCGTCCATTAGAGTGGAGCTAATAACCATTTATCCAGCTCGAAGGCTGGTGGGCGGCTGGCTCTGTGCTGTTCTTTACTTGCGTGTTAGACCAATACATGAATTGCATGCAAATAAATAAGAGCCATTCATCGAGATTGAAGGTTGGGCTGCTGGCTCTGTTGGTGATTATGAATTCGCATTCTAAGAATTCTTTATATACTCTTCCTGTTTAGTTTGCCTCTTCTTAACATATGCACGAAGCATATCCTCAACGATCTGATTCACCATCTCTGACCATCCTTCTATGGATGTGTCTTGTCATGCTAATATTTAACCTCATATTCAACCCTTAAATATAGTCGTTAAAATGAGTGTCAAATTTACTACGTCGGTTACTAACTATACCGGGTGGTAAATAAAGGGGCCCAGTTTTTTAAACATTAAAGCCCAACTTTTTAAACATTAGAGCTGAAAGTTTGGACATCGTTTTGGAGCCTTCTTTTTTTTTTTAACAAAAAACACAGGCTTAGCTTTTTCAAACATGGGGGCCTTTTTTTTTCCCCAGGTGGTAGATCCTTCTAGTAATTAATTTTTTTCTCCACCCGTAGGTGCATCATGTGTCTCGCCGGAAGGTATTTTTTTGTGGGTGCTCAAGCCATGTGGGGTGCCATCGGGGGGAGCACGAGCTGGGCTCAAGGATCCTTCTAGTAGTTAATTTTTGTACATCATGTGTGCCCACCGGAAGGTGATTTTTTCGTGGGTGCTCAAGCCACGTGGGGTGCCATCAGGGGGAGCACCAGTTGGGACTTGAACCTGTCTTGAGTAAGTGCACCTAACTGTAACATGGGACGGCTTTTTAACCCACGTGTGTTATAAAATTCTTACCTCATTATTGCTCACAATTTTTTAAGAATCTCTTCAAGGTGTGGGTGCAAGCTGATGCTATAAGCAAAACTTCGTTTTCAAAGTCTCACACATGGGAATTTTGTCTCGTCATAAACCCTTCCATCTACCCTATAATCTTTTCTCTAACCTTTTTTCCCCTTTCCGGGAACACGATCCTTCTATTAGTTAACAAAAAAACCTCGAAGGGCTAAATACAAACTCGCCTCCATGTACGGAGTGAGGACCAGGGGAGGAAGGATGCACTTCTTCTCTGGCTAGCCGCTCTATGAGGAGAAGGCTATTTCATACAAGGGGTGGGGGAGGGAATAACCACACCGGTGGGCTGTAGTGCCAAGTGGGCTCGCAACCTCTATCTGTGAGAAAAGGGCTAGGTCGCCAGAGCCTTAGGAAGACTTCCGACGCTTCCGCATATGGTCAAAACCACCCTAAAGCTTCTCCCACTGGCCGCGGAGGGTATGGATGATGTTGAGTGAGATGCTCCCGATGGACTCCGTAGGTGGAGTGTGGGTGGCTTTGATGACTTCCTTGCATTGAGCTCTCCAAATGTGCCATGCGGCAATGTTGCTACAAATCTCCCATCTCTGGCATGAACTAGGAGTCCAGTGACCAGTAGTAGATGGGCCTGGGACTGACACTATCGATATGCGAAGGTGAGAGACGTGAAGGGCTAGCTCCCCACCTTCCTCCTCATAAGCCATGACAACCTCAAGCCTTAGTGGCCCAAGCGACAGTGCCCCATGTAATAATACGAGAAGAGGCCGTGTCCATAGTGAAGATGCGTAGAATCCGTTGCCAAACCTGCTGAGTCTTCGAGAAATTTCAAAGACAATGTCGCTGAGACTCCTGGGGGTGGCCACATCGCAGACATGTTACTGGTCTACCGCCAATGGCCCACCACGTGTGACAACTGCCAAACTCCTATGTGCGAGCAACCACAAAAAGAGGGTGATCTTCTGAGGTCAAAAATTGTCCTAGAGCCTCTTCCAAAAATTTGAGAGAAGTCGCGGTGAGAGGCCTTGAAACTGCAAGTGTCTTGCTGCTGCCAGAGTGTCCTCGACCTCGGGCATGTGGATCCTATGGCCAAGCCATGCGGTGTGCGAAAAACGGGGTACCTAGGCTTCTCCTTGTCTATAGGATCACACCAAGTTGACTCCCCTGCTTCCCACTGGGGGCGCGTGATGGGCTAGCTTTCCTAGATCCATAAATGCCAGAGTCTATCCGTGGCCACTTTGGCCGGAGGGGGGTCGATGTGCCACTCATGTGCATGAAATCTGATCACCCTTGCCCTCTGTAAGGTGCATCCACTGAAGTCATCCAAGGGGGGATTTGATCTCTATAATCTGCCATGAGGTCCAATCAAAAAAGTGAGCAAGGTGAAGCTCTCATGCGCGCCATGAATTGCTAGGAGAATATCATGCCTGATAAACGCTTCCAGCCACTATAGGGTAATAGGGTCACGGATAGGGGTCAGTAAAACCGGTCTATGGACACATAAAGCGGTAATTCATTCACCAATAACCTGGTCTTACTCAGACACACAATCACAGAATCCTCGCTCCTCGCTCAACAACACATTGGCTCCGAAGTCCGGCGCTCCTTGCGGTATTTCTTTTTTGTTAAAAAGTTGGAAAATACAAAGCACGAGTGCAACAAAGCACTCTACTTGCACCAGCTGAGTTTTACAAATTCTGGGAGAAATTTGCCAGCATAACTGCACTAAAACTGTTCCATAACATCTCAGAATGAGTCCCAACTGACAGGCTCACTTCCATAGGCATCAGACTACCCAATGGAGTCCAAAACATCACAATTCAGCTTGCTGTAATTTTCTGCACAGACCTGTTTTCAGCTCCGTTTTCAGCCCAAAATAACCCTTGTACTATCCTGGAGGACTTTAGCAAAGTCCTACTGCATTTTGGCATCAACCGGGCAACATAACAGCCCAAAAACAGCACCTAAACAGTGCTGAAACAGCATTGTATTGAAGAGGTTATTACCCTCTTCCGTCCCTGCTTTGGTGTAGGAACTAACTACACCGGTTCCTGCCTTTGCATATAAGCATGAAATTCACACAACTGTACCTGATTTTATTTGATGAGAGCATTACCATAGTCTACAAGAGAGAGAAAGAGAGAGAGAGGCTGTGGGGAGCAAGCTCAACCCTCAATACATTAGTTGTAGGGCAAGGGAGTGCACCACAATAGCTCTCAACCTGCAACAATCCACCATGATGGCTGCAAATGAGCCTCATTCAGCCCTAATTCCCACGCTTCCCTCTTCTCAATGTGGAAAATGCACATAAATTTGACACTTGGTACATTTTTAAGCCTTTTCCACATGCAATCTTCCAAGCTAAAAATCTCCTGACTGGTTCACATTCTCACAACAGTCGTTTGTCAGCTTTTGGTCCCCTTGACATTCCGCACAAACTGACGCGAACACTTTTCAATTCCGACACTGCCAAAAATAGCAGTTCCCTAGATTTTAGGGATGATGTCATCTGCATTCCTTCTGGTCTCCTGACCATCTTTGACCACTATGGTCACTTCAGAATTTGCTTAGAATTCAAGATACATTCACATTTCGGTGGCGGCCACTTGCTAGTGTAAACTGGCCTATACCCTCATTCAGTGGCCATGTCCTGGACACTGTCATTCATCTTTCGTCATTCATCTTTCAGTGCAATTCTTAGGCTTAGCCAACCTGTCACAAATCCCTATATTCTAGGGACATGCGGATGCGTGTCAGGCCTAGAAACATGCGGATGCATGTATGTATTATACCTGGGCATGTGTATGGATCATATGAGTGGATGCATATGAGTCCAAGGACATGGCAGGACATTTGTGGACTTTCGGGCGGTGCCCGTGTGGATTCCGGCCATGCACACATGGTGTGTTATGATGGCAGGCGGAATATTTTCAAGTACAAGAATGATGATAGGTGGTTCTCCAAGTTTACATGTGCACAATGCATAAATGATGCATGCCATAACTTTATTTTACTTTGTGTGACATTGTCTTGCTGCCTGGACAATGCTTGTTATTTTGGCTTGTGAAGTCCGAGGGACCGGGGACGCCCGGGCACCTTGTGGACACGTGTGTGCACTCTTGCTTGGGCCTAAAACTGTGGGCTTATGGGTTTTGCAGGTGGTAAGTGCATCCATACTCAATTTACAGCTTATTTCATTTACTACTAAAGTTTATTGGTTTGCAGGTCCACACTCATTAATAAGTGGCCGGACAACTTATAATGCGTTCGCATTTGGTTGGACCAAAATTAATGAAGTCCGGACAGCTTATGGCCATTTCCCATTTGGTTGGACCTAAACTTATACAAACAGGACAAATGGAGCACTATGGGCTGGACACCTACCTGGACACCTTATGGGGACACTTGTCAGCCTGTATGTGAATCCACCAAGCCCCATAGGTGGCACTGGAGAAAGGCGCCTCCTTCAAGAGGCCTTTTGGGCTGTTTTATTGATAATTCAGCACATTGGAGAGCTGGTTGAAGCTTTGGGAGTTGCTACAGGGCTGGTTGCTTGCTTCCCGGACTCACACAAGCTTGGATATCGATCCCCACACTCTTCTAAAGGGCTGGTTGGTAAATTTCAGACCTGTATTTTCTGGTTATTGCGAGTTTTGGGCTGGTTACAGGTGTCCAAAGTCAACTTGGACAATACAGGACAGCTCTAGGGACCTCCACAGGGCTGTAGGACCCTTTACAGGTGGATTTCTCGCGATGGAAAGCTGCTGTTTTGGACTGGTTATTGCATAAAACAGGCCGGACAGCAATGGAATATGAGAGCATGGATGCGTCTCAAGGATTCCTGGTGTAACAGGTGTTTAGGGCAAGCATTGGGAACACTTGCTCGCGGAGAACACAGGTTTCTGGATCAGTTTCTCGCGTGGAAACAGGGCCTATAGATCCATTTACATCCTGTGCAGGGCGGAGTACCTGTGAGGATTGTGATACTCTTGTGCAGGGCGGATGTACCTGTGAAGAGGCTTGTGCAGGGCGGATGTACCTGTGTGTAGGGCGGATGTACCTACAGATTCTCTTGTTTGAGATGTATTCATACATGATGTATTTGGTAGAATCAGGTGCAGGCTGGTGGTGAATCCCCAGGCACCCATAATCTTGTACTTTGCAGACTCTTTTGGTAATATAACCTAAAGGGGGGGGGTCAGCCTATCATCGGCCCCTTTATGTGCTGTACTGTCATTTTCAGCTTTGTGGTTGTAATGCTCAAGTGTTAAATGCTCAGAATCTTGTTCACATTTATACGATTCCAATACACGCTTCCGCCTCCCGTTACATTGGTATCAGAGCTCAGTTTTTCTCCTCATTGGAAAACGGTCTGAGGCTTGGAATCATAAGTGGTGACCTGATTTGAGTGTCATGGACAGCCACATTTCTGACAGTGTGGAGAACACACAGGACCGTGAATTTCATGGTACAAAGGATGCAAGTGATGCTGCAGGCAATGATGTCTATGGAGATGCAGGTACTCATGACACTATGCATTCTGATCTGGAATCTTTGAGGCGTCAAGTGCGACGCTGTAGGGCTGAAACCGAAGAGCTTAGGTCATTGAAAAATGACCCGGATGTACAAAGGGTGTTGGCTGCGAAGGCAAAGGCTTCGGTCCATGAAGTCACTTTTGAAGCAATTGCAAAGGAAATGGATGTTGAGAAACCCCGAGAGCTTGCACTTGCATACCTAATGGTTAAGGGTGATGTATACACCGAAGCAGATGGTAGTTTGGCTTTCAAGAAGCCACCCCTCATGGCTGCCCATGGTGATGCACATGATGCACAACAAGCAGAAAGAGCACAGCAAGTGCCAAATGCTGAAAGGACAAGAGTCCCTGGTGCTAGGCTTGATGCAGGTCAAGAGAAGAGTAAGGATGAGGGATCCTCTACTCATTCCCGCTTTGCTCCAAGAAGACATGTCCGTTCTCGTCTTGAGCTTTCCACTCATTTGGAGAGTGTGACTCAAGAGAGAATGAAGAGGGATCGTGAATCTTCATCGCGGCATCATCATCATGCAGATGAACAGGATGTACATAGGGATGCATATAGAAGGAAGAAGCCTCGAGAGTTCAAGTCCGGTGACAAGGATGTAAAGTTTGAAAACTTTCAGGGACGGATGGACTCTACCAAAGCACTTGCTTTCATTAGACAGTTTGAGATAGCTTTTTGCAATGAAGACTTTTCGGAAAAGTCTATGCTCAGGCATGTGGGAATGCATCTCAAGGATACGGCAAGTGATTGGTGGCTTGCAAAAATACTTGATGGAAGTGCTGCCCCAACTTGGTCTTCTTTCAAAATTCAGTTTTATGATCAATTCTTACCACCAAACTTTGCAAAGGATGTACGCAAGGAGTGGGATTGGCTGTCCCAAGATGAGGGAGAGTCCGTTGCTTCATACATAGCAAAGTTTTGGAAAGTCCTTCTCAAGGTTACTCCCTTCATGAAGATTGGAGAGGACGAGAAGAAGAGAAAGTTTGAATCGGGGCTCCATCACATCATCCAACAAAGCTTGGGAGTGTACCCAAATAAGACCATACAAGAGCTTATACACTCAGCCATGATTGCGGAGAACTTACACATGAAAGCACCCACAAATAAGCCATTTGCAGGTCAAAACAAGAGCAAATTCAGGGCTGGTTATGACCAGAAAAAGGGTGGACAGCCACCTAAGAATGCTCCCAAAGATGGCCGAGATGCAAAGGATGACTCCGAAAAGAAGCCGGGGGGTAAACGCCACAATTTTGGGCTCTCAAAACAGCAATTGGAAGAGTACAGGAAGGCTGGAAAATGCTTTAAGTGTGGCAGTAAAGATCATATATATCCTAAATGCCCACAGAATCCCAAGAATGCTGAGCCTAATGTGCAAAAACCTCTTGTGAATGTTGTACCCGATGTGCAGGGTAATACAGGGCATGAGCCCAAGAGTAGAGTCATATGCAAGGCTTGGGGTAAATTGAAGGATCAGCCCGCTTTGTTTCTTTTTGATGATGCTTCCACAGATAACTTTATATCCGTACAGATGGCTGCCGCCATAGGTCTTAATGTGGAAGACATGGGAATGCAAACGAATGCAGATGCCGCCTTTGAGGGCAAACAGGTTGATGTAACTCCGGTCATTGGTAAGCTCCGTGTACATATACAGGACTACCTCGACTATGAGAGCTTTTTAGTGGCTCCTCTTATAGGTTGTGATGTTTTGTTGGGGATGCCCTGGCATCACCGTTTAGAGCCTGTTAAGGCTTACAAAGAGAAGAAAATCAGCTTTGTACATAGGGGCCGTGAGCACTCTATAGATGCTGGTACTACTGGAAGTACCATACCTCTTGTAAGCCATGTACAAATTAATAAGGCAATAAAGAAATCAGCTTGTTCTTACTTGGTTTTTGTACGTGATACCATTGAACATTCTAGTGTTGATGTTAGTGCATTAGATCAAGACAAGCTTAACTTTTTGAATGAGTTCAAAGATTGTTTTGCAAATGCTTTGCCAGCAAGGTTGCCACCAGAGAGGCCGGAAGATCATTGCATAGATCTAATTCCCGGTAGCTCTCCACCTAATAGGCCACCATACAGGGTGAGTGCTAGTCAACAAGAAGAGATTATGGCTCAGGTGAATGAACTTTTGGAAAAGGGTTTGATTCGGCCTAGTTCCTCGCCATATTGCTCGCCGGTACTTCTTGTTCAAAAGAAGGATGGTACTTACAGGATGTGTGTGGATTACCGTGCCCTCAATAAGATAACCATCAAGAATCGGTTTCCGATTCCGCGCATTGATGACATCTTGGACAAGCTTGAAGGTTCGGCATGTTTCAGCCGAATAGACCTCAAGAGTGGGTATCATCAAGTGAGAGTGGCACCTCAAGATGTACACAAGACTGCATTCAGGACAGCCTTTGGTCTTTATGAGTTTTTGGTGGTGCCTTTTGGCCTTACAAATGCACCCGCTACCTTCAACAGGATGATGGACAGGGTGTTCAGAAAGCATAGAAAGTTCACAGGTATATTCTTTGATGACATTATTGTATTCTCAAAGAATGAAGCCCAACATCGTGAGCACCTGGCTATTGTGTTTAAAGAGCTTAAGGAAAATCAGCTCTACATAAATGCAAAAAAGAGTGAATTCTTCCTCCCAGAAATTCACTATCTTGGTCACATTGTATCAAAGGATGGTGTGCGCATGGATCCCGCAAAGATACAAGCCATGCAAGAATGGCCAGAGCTGAAATCAGTCCATGAAGTGAGGAGCTTCCTTGGTTTATGTGCTTACTACAGGAGGTTCGTCAAGCATTTTGCTTTCATTGCCGCTCCGTTACATGACTTAACGAAGAAGAAAGCAATCTTTAAATGGACACAAGAAGAGAGAGGATGCCTTTCAAAAGTTGCAGAGTGCAATCATCTCGGGACCGGTACTCATTATTCCGGATTTGCACAAACCTTTTGTTGTGGAATGTGATGCAAGTGGGGACTGCATAGGGGCTGTTTTGAACCAAGAAGGACATGCCATTGCCTATGAGAGCAGACGCTTGCAACATGCAGAGCTTCACTTACAGGTTTATGAGAAGGAGTTGTTGGCTGTAATTCATGCCCTTACTATTTGGAAACACTATCTTTTAGGGGCTGATTTTATGGTCAAAACTGATCATCAAAGTTTGAGATACTTTTTGACTCAAAGTAAGCTCTCAGAGAAGCATATGAGATGGGCAAATTTTCTCTCAATGTTTCATTTTCAGATTTTACACACTCCAGGGAAAAAGAATGTGGTGGCAGATGCCTTATCTAGACGACCACAGGTTCATGCTATTACAGTTGCATACCATGAGGACTTATCGGATATGCGTAATACTTATCATTTGGATGAGGATTTTGCACATGTATGGGCTGATTTGCAAGAGGGTATTGCTGTCCCATCTTATGTCATAAGAGATGGATATCTCATGATGCAAAATCGTATGTGTGTGGTAAAGAACCTTCGCCATAAGGTTATGGATGAGTGCCATGCTCCTCCATATGCAGGTCATAGAGGCATTTTGGCCACGGCACAAGCTTTGGAGAGGTATTTCTTTTGGCCACATATTCGCAAAGATATTGAAGCATATGTACGTGAATGTATGGTATGTCAAAAGGTCAAGTTTGACCGACATAAAGCACCTGGATTGCTTCAGCCTTTGCCTATACCAAATGAACCATGGGAAAGCATTGCTATGGATTTCATTATGGATTTGCCAAGGACACCACAGGGAAATGATGCTATTTGGACCATTATTGACAGGTTTAGCAAGCAGGCACATTTCATTCCCGTGCGCAAGACAATAAAGTCAGATCATATGGCTAGGATGTTTTTGGCACAGATATTCAAACACCATGGCATGCCTAAATCTATTGTGGGGGATAGAGATCCTAGAACCACAAGCTTATTTTGGCGCGCATTGTTTGACAATATGGGTACAAAGCTGAACTTCTCATCAGCTTACCATCCACAAACAGATGGGCAAAGTGAAATAGCAAATTCAGCCGTCCTCGACTTGCTGAAATCTTATGTATCTGACCGCAAATCGGATTGGGAGAAGTATTTACCACTTGTGGAGTTTGCCTACAACAATACGGTACATACTTCTACGGGCAAGGCGCCCTTTGAGATTATCTATGGCAAGGTGGTACTACCACCCATCCTTCGTACAAAGGATGAAATTTTTGCAGCAGATGAGTATGTCAGAGACTTGGATACTGCATTTGCACAGGTACGGACAGCCATAGAGAGGTCTCAAACCAAGATTAAAAAGGCAGCTGATAAGCATAGAAGGGATGTACAATTCAAACAAGGTGATTGGGTCTTGCTGAAATTTGAAAAGGCACGCCTTCGGAAGAGGCCAGGAAAAGAGGGAAAGTATCCTAAACTTTCCAACAGGTACTATGGACCTTTTCAGATCTTGGAGAAGATCAATGATGTTGCATTTCGGCTTGTACTCCCGGATCATTGGAACATGCATAATGCTTTTCATGTGAGCCTATTGAGGCCTTTTGTGGGACCGACACCGTTTGAGCCGGTTTTGGAAGACCCACCCGAGGTGGATGAGCTGGAAGAGATTCTTCAACCTGAACAGATTGTTTTTCACAAGGAACGAAAGCTTGCGGGAGGCAAACTTGTTCGTAGGTACCTTGTGAAGTTCAAGAATTATTCAGCTTTGGATGCGAAATGGATGGATGAGGCCTACTTCGAGGATTACCCAGATCTTTTGAAGGCCTATCTGGAGGCTTTTCAGTTGCGGTCAACTGATTAGAAGCCGGGGGGATGTCACAAATCCCTATATTCTAGGGACATGCGGATGCGTGTCAGGCCTAGAAACATGCGGATGCATGTATGTATTATACCTGGGCATGTGTATGGATCATATGAGTGGATGCATATGAGTCCAAGGACATGGCAGGACATTTGTGGACTTTCGGGCGGTGCCCGTGTGGATTCCGGCCATGCACACATGGTGTGTTATGATGGCAGGCGGAATATTTTCAAGTACAAGAATGATGATAGGTGGTTCTCCAAGTTTACATGTGCACAATGCATAAATGATGCATGCCATAACTTTATTTTACTTTGTGTGACATTGTCTTGCTGCCTGGACAATGCTTGTTATTTTGGCTTGTGAAGTCCGAGGGACCGGGGACGCCCGGGCACCTTGTGGACACGTGTGTGCACTCTTGCTTGGGCCTAAAACTGTGGGCTTATGGGTTTTGCAGGTGGTAAGTGCGTCCATACTCAATTTACAGCTTATTTCATTTACTACTAAAGTTTATTGGTTTGCAGGTCCACACTCATTAATAAGTGGCCGGACAACTTATAATGCGTTCGCATTTGGTTGGACCAAAATTAATGAAGTCCGGACAGCTTATGGCCATTTCCCATTTGGTTGGACCTAAACTTATACAAACAGGACAAATGGAGCACTATGGGCTGGACACCTACCTGGACACCTTATGGGGACACTTGTCAGCCTGTATGTGAATCCACCAAGCCCCATAGGTGGCACTGGAGAAAGGCGCCTCCTTCAAGAGGCCTTTTGGGCTGTTTTATTGATAATTCAGCACATTGGAGAGCTGGTTGAAGCTTTGGGAGTTGCTACAGGGCTGGTTGCTTGCTTCCCGGACTCACACAAGCTTGGATATCGATCCCCACACTCTTCTAAAGGGCTGGTTGGTAAATTTCAGACCTGTATTTTCTGGTTATTGCGAGTTTTGGGCTGGTTACAGGTGTCCAAAGTCAACTTGGACAATACAGGACAGCTCTAGGGACCTCCACAGGGCTGTAGGACCCTTTACAGGTGGATTTCTCGCGATGGAAAGCTGCTGTTTTGGACTGGTTATTGCATAAAACAGGCCGGACAGCAATGGAATATGAGAGCATGGATGCGTCTCAAGGATTCCTGGTGTAACAGGTGTTTAGGGCAAGCATTGGGAACACTTGCTCGCGGAGAACACAGGTTTCTGGATCAGTTTCTCGCGTGGAAACAGGGCCTATAGATCCATTTACATCCTGTGCAGGGCGGAGTACCTGTGAGGATTGTGATACTCTTGTGCAGGGCGGATGTACCTGTGAAGAGGCTTGTGCAGGGCGGATGTACCTGTGTGTAGGGCGGATGTACCTACAGATTCTCTTGTTTGAGATGTATTCATACATGATGTATTTGGTAGAATCAGGTGCAGGCTGGTGGTGAATCCCCAGGCACCCATAATCTTGTACTTTGCAGACTCTTTTGGTAATATAACCTAAAGGGGGGGGGTCAGCCTATCATCGGCCCCTTTATGTGCTGTACTGTCATTTTCAGCTTTGTGGTTGTAATGCTCAAGTGTTAAATGCTCAGAATCTTGTTCACATTTATACGATTCCAATACACGCTTCCGCCTCCCGTTACACAACCACTGGTCCAAAGTCCCACTGGTTGACCCATTCTGACATTGCAATGGCCCAAGCCCTTCCAAGAGATCCCGAGGGAAAGCAACAGCAACCAAAGAGAAAGAAAAGAAAAATATATATTTATAAAGAAATGTAAATAAGGAAAACAACTGCAAAAAGTTTCACCTCCTGGTGACATACTCCCCTCTTGAAAGAAGCAAGCGACCTCGATTGCAAGTCCACATGCAAACGGATGACACAGGACAATCACTAGATTCCCCAGGTGATTAGTGTCATTGCATGTATCTCTTGCCAACGGATGACACGGGGCGATGATAGGAATTCCCCACTACCATTTGTGCCATCGCAGGTTCATGCCTTTCAAATACATGTTTCCGGATGCAACACAGGGCGATAGCATATATCTTGTACTATTAGTGTCACAACATGTAAATCATTCATTTGAAGCGTAACAGATACAACTTCAAAGCACTGAAAGTTCATTCATTGATTAAGTCATTGACAACAAATGTCAAAACTGTACATTGCCAAACATATAATACAAATGTACAGGTCATTCAGAATTCAGCTTCAAAAAGCATATTAAATCATTGCAGGTTCTAACAAGTGAATCAGCGAGTTCAACCTCATCCATCCATTTAGCATCCATTGGTGAATAATTTTTGAATTTCACCAAGTATCTTCTTGCAACTTGTCCTTTCACTTTTCTGTCTTTATGGGCCAGAATCTGCTCAGGAACCAGAATTTCATCCAATTCCTCCACTTCAGGCTGTTCCTCTGGTACCATATCTTCTGGCACATTGCCAATAAAAGGTCTCAACAGGCTCACATGGAATGCATTGTGGATCTTCCAAGTGTCTGGCAATTTCAGCCTGTATGCCACATCACTGATCTTCTGTGAGACTTGGAAAGAACCATAATATCACATACTGAGCTTAGGAAATAGACGTTCCTTGCCCTTTCTTTTTCTCAGTCGTGCCTTTTCAAAGCGCAATAAGACCCAGTCATTCTCTTTAAATAAGAGCTCTCGACGATGCATGTCAGCAGCTCTTTTCTGCTTAGCTTGTGACTTTTCCAAGGCATATTTGACCTTCTTATACGCTTCTTGCCATCCCTCAACATACCGATCTGCTTCAAATATCTTATCCTTTGTATGCAGAATGGGAGGTACTTTCTTGCCACCTTCAACAATTTCAAAAGGCGCCTTGCCAGTAGAGGAATGCACTGTATTGTTGTAAGCATACTCTACTAATGGCAAATAATGCTCCCAAGCTGCCTTATGTTCTGACACATAACATTTCAGTAGATCCAAGACAGTAGAGTTAGCCTCTTCAAACTGCCCATCAGTTTGAGGATGAAAAGAAGATGAGAATTTCAAGGTCGTGCCCATATTCTCAAACAATGCTTTCCAAAACAAGCTAGTCATCCTTGGGTCTCTGTCATTGACAATAGACTGTGGCATACCATGGTATTTAAAGATATTCTGCATGAAAATCTTAACCATGTGCTCTGGTTTAATCTTCTTTCTAACAGGAATGAAGTGTGCTTGCTTGCTGAATCTGCATATAACAGTCCAGATTCCATCATTCCTCGTTGTCCTTGGAAGATCAAAAATGAAGTCCATGGCAATACTTTCCCATGGTCTCTCTCGAATAGGCAGTGGTTGCAATAACCCAGGTGCCTTCTGTCTATCAAACTTGACCTTCTGGCATACTAGGCAAGATCTGACATAAGCATCAAGATCACGTCTCAAAGCTGGCCAATAAAAGAAAGTCTCAACCGCTTTCACTGTAGCATCAATGCCTCGATGTCCAGCATACGGTGGAGCATGACTTTCTAGCATTACTTTCGGCCTTAACTGCTTAGTCACACATAGTTTTCCATGCATCATGAGAAAGCTGTCTTTCAGAACATAGTGATCATGATGTTGATCATTCATTAGTTGCTCATAGATTCTGGAAAAATCTTCATCACTGGCATACTGCTCTTTCATATCATCCAATTCCTGGTGATAAGAAATAGAAACAGCTGACACTTGTGGTTTGCGAGACAATGCATCTGCAACCACATTCTTCTTGCCTTCCACATGCACTATCTGAAAATGGAACATTGACAGAAAATTTGCCCAGCACATGTGTTTCTCTGACAACTTTGCCTGTGTGAGAAAGTATCTGAGCGTCTGATGATCCGTTTGCACAACAAAATCAGCACCAAGCAAATAGTGTTTCCAACTGGTAAGTGCATGGATCACAGCCTAGCAGCTCTTTCTCATAAATCTGATAGTTCTTCTCAGTGTCAGAGAGTATTCTACTCTCATATGCCACGACTCGGCCATTCTGCATCAAGACAGCACCAATGCTGTTCCCACATGCATCACACTGCACAACAAATGACTTAGATAAATCTGGCAATGTCAACACAGGATCTGTAGTCATTTTCTGTTTCAGGCATCTAAATGCTGATTTCTCTTTATCTGTCCATTGCCATTTAATGGCCTTCTTTTCAAGCGCATGTAACGGTGAAGCAATCTCTGCAAAATGCCTTACAAATCTGCGGTAGTAAGAGCATAGGCCAAGAAAACTGCGAACATCATGCACAGTCTGTAAATCTGGCTATGAAACGATTGCTTCAATCTTAGCAGGATCCATTGTGACACCATCCTTTGATACAATGTGCCCAAGGAAGTGAATTTCTTCCAGAAAGAATTCACTCTTCTTGCCATTAATGAGCAATCTGTTGTGTTTCAGCTCATTAAAGACTGCTGTCAGATGGTCTCTGTGCTCCTCTTCACTCTTTGAATAGACTATCATGTCATCAAAGAATGTGCCCACAAAGCTTCTGTAAGGACGGAAAATTCTGTCCATCATTCTGTTAAATGTGGCAGGAGCATTTGTCAATCCAAAGGGCATGACTAAGAACTCATAGAGACCAAATGTAGTGCGAAATGCGGTCTTGTGCACATCCTCAGGTTTGATTCTAATTTGATGGTACCCACTCTTCAAATCTATCCTGCTAAACATTTCTGCTCCTTGCAAACGGTCAAGAATATCATCTATGCGCGGAATCGAAAATCTATTCTTGATCGTGTTCTTGTTCAAGGCTCTGTAGTCAATACACATCCGCCATGAACCGTCTTTCTTCTGTACTAGTAACACAGGTGAACAAAACGGGGAACTACTGGGCTGAATTAGTCCCTTCTCTAACAGCTCATTAACCTGTGTCATAATCTCTTTCTGCTGGGCTGCACTAACCCTGTACAGTGGCCTATTGGGCGGACTAGACCCTGGAATAAGATCTATGGCATGATCCTCTGGCCTCTCAGGGGGTAACTCTCCTGGTAAAGACTCTGAAAAACAATCTCTGAACATATCCAAGAAAGCTTTTCTACCTTCGTCTAGTGTAGACAAGTCAGTTTCAACTTCATTCATTTGCTTTGCAAAAACCAAGTACGGAGAAAGATGATTTTTCATTACTGAAGTTATAGCAGAAGCAGAAATAACTGGGACAGACTCTCCTTTCAGCTTCACATCCAAAACATGAGTCTTGTCCCTATGTACAATTGTGATTTTCCTGTTGAAAGCATCCAACACTGCATGTTTCCTATGACACCATGGAATTCCCAACAGGACATCACATCCTTCCAAGGGCATGATAAGAAACTCCTCTGTGTCCACATAACTCTGTATATGAATGCGAAGTTTGCCAAGTATAGGAGTGACAGGAACTGAATGCCCAGGGCATGCCAAATCAGCCTGTCCAACTGGTCCCATCTCTTCAGCACGAATTCCCAACTTGGCTGCCAATGCCGGTGAAATAAAGTTGGCTCGAGCACCAGGGTCAAAGAAAATCAGCACTGTAGCATCTCTGATTTTACCCCATGCTCTGCACAATTCTGTAGCATTATCACATGGCTGGTCACCAACCATGTCAGGTACCAATCCTGCACTCGGCATTGTCTTCTTCTTGAGTGGCCCTTCTTTATCCTCGGCATCTTTTGCTGGCTGTTGTGGACATTTTGCAGCCATATGCCCTTTCTGTTCACAGATGAAACATTTCCCAGCTTGCATCAATGCCTTTCTCTCTTCAAATGACTTGCCATATAGTGGCCTCTTTTGTCCTTTGCCTTGACCAGCACTTTTCTGAGGCTGTGACTGCCAAGTCTTCTTCTCAAATGGCTTCTTTCCATAGAATGGTCTAGGTGGGAAATCCCTCTTCACAACTGGTTCCTATTTGCCCTGAGGTTCCTTGTTCACTGTGCTCTTAAAGCCACGTGAACCTCCCTGTAGCAATGCATTAGCCATGTTTGCATTCTCAATGAGCAGAAACATTGGTCTTAATGCAATAATCCCTGATTTCTTTGGGCAAACCACAGCAATACTTCTCTATTTGCTCTGACAATGGCACTGTTCTGTAGGAAGTTACTGGCAAGAGTGCATCCCAAAACTTCTTATTATACTCTTCCAAATTTACACAGGTGGCTGCATCAAGTTTGTGCCATGCTGTCATAACATCCACTTCAAAAGTATTTGTAAGCTAGGCAAAAGAGAACTGTTGCTTAAACTGAACCCATGTAGCAGGTGCTTGTCCTTGCATCAACAGTGAGGTCCACCATTGCAATGCATTACCTTTCAAGAAAGTAGCAGCCTTCCGCACCTTAGAAGACTCTGTAAAGTTACCCCCAGTGTATGCTGCATCAAACTGCTGAATAAAAGTCAGCGCTTTCAATTTGTCCTGCATCCCACTGAAAGTCTCAAACTTTACTGCTTGACCTCCTTCTTTGTAATCCTTTTGCACCTTTTCTGCATCAGTCCTTACTGCTCTTTGTCCACTAGGTTGAGAAAATTCAGCCACACTGAGAGGTGCTGCGGGCCCCAAAGCTGGACTAAAATAAGTTTGAAATCCGGGTTGCACACCTATATTGGCATAAAGAGGGTTCACAGCTTCCATAGGCATCATCCCTGGTGACCCTCTTGACATCAGTCCTGGCAAAATTGTGGGCGGCCTAGCCATGGCCTGGAAAACAGACCCACCACCAAAATAGCCAGGCTGGAAAGCAACGAATGGAGGAATGGTCGGCATGACCCTTTGCACATTACTTTCCTGGCCATTAAATGCATGTACCTGTGCCTGTGTAACATGCTGCACTGGATCAGCTGCCACTGTTGGTGTCTGCTCTACATGCTGTGGCATCCTTGGCATTTGTTCTTGTGCCCTCTCAACTGCATGCTGAGATGATTCCCCTGTCCTTGACTGCAAATACCTCTTCATCCTGGGATTCTTCACCAACTGTTCAAAGGTACCAACCATGCTCAGGAGCTGCGCATGAAATAAATCCTCTTGTTCCTGTTCTTCCTCTAACAAGGCTGGCTGTACTACTGGCTCCATCCGAGCAGAGGCTGACACCTGGGCACCTGTCACCTCTATATGCTGTCTGCGAGTAGAAGAGGAACTCTCTTCGGCAGGGAGCTTGCCTTTCCCTTTGTCTGTCATACTGTCAACTGAAAGTTTAAGGGAACCTGTATCCAAAGAAAGAGACTACTCTTTCTCACCTGTAATCAGTTGTACCTCACTATGTGTGTCTCCTGTTCACCCAATCCAATCCGTGTTCGGGCTCTTGCAGAAAAGAGGACCCTATCCCAGCAATGGAACCATAAAACCGGTCTATGGACACATAAAGCGGTAATTCATTCACCAATAACCTGGTCTTACTCAGACACACAATCACAGAATCCTCGCTCCCTCGCTCAACAACACATTGACCCCGAAGTCCGGCGCCCCTTGCGGTATTTCTTTATTGTTAAAAAGTTGGAAAATACAAAGCACGAGTGCAACAAAGCACTCTACTTGCACCAGCTGAGTTTTACAAATTCTGGGAGGAATTTGCTAGCATAACTGCATTAAACTGTTCCATAACATCTCAGAATGAGTCCCAACTGACAGGCTCACTTCCATAGGCATCAGACTACCCAATGGAGTCCAAAACATCACAATTCAGCTTGCTGTAATTTTCTGCACAGACCTGTTTTCAGCTCTGTTTTCAGCCCAAAATAACCCTTGTACTGTCCTGGAGGACTTTAGCAAAGTCCTGCATTTTGGCATCAACCGGGCAACATAACAGCCCAAAAACAACACCTAAACAGTGCTGAAACAGCATTGTATTGAAGAGGTTATTACCCTCTTCCGTCCCTGCTTTGGTGTAGGAACTAACTACACCGGTTCCTGTTCAAGGAGGCAACTAGCCTTTGCATATAAGCATTACCATAGTCTGCAAGAGAGAGAAAGAGAGAGAGAGGCTGTGGGGAGCAAGCTCAACCCTCAATACATGAGTTGTAGGGCAAGGGAGTGCACCACAATAGCTCTCAACTTGCAACAATCCACCATGATGGCTGCAAATGAGCCTCATTCAGCCCTAATTCCCACGCTTCCCTCTTCTCAATGTGGAAAATGCACATAAATTTGACACTTGGCACATTTTTAAGCCTTTTCCAGATGCAATCTTCCAAGCTAAAAATCTCCTGATTGGTTCACATTCTCACAACAGTCCTTTGTCAGCTTTTGGTCCCCTTGACATTCCGCACAAACTGACGCGAACACTTTTCAATTCCGACACTGCCAAAAATAGCAGTTCCCTAGATTTTAGGGATGATGTCATCTGCATTCCTTCTGGTCTCTTGACCATCTTTGACCACTATGGTCACTTCAGAATTTGCTTAGAATTCAAGATACATTCACATTTCGGTGGCGGCCACTTACTAGTGTAAACTGGCCTATACCCTCATTCAGTGGCCATGTCCTGGACACTGTCATTCATCTTTCAGTGCAATTCTTAGGCTTAGCCAACCACTGGTCCAAAGTCCCACTGGTTGACCCATTCTGACATTGCAATGGCCCAAGCCCTTCCAAGAGATCCCGGGGGAAAGCAACAGCAACCAAAGAGAAAGAAAAGAAAAATATATATTTATAAAGAAATGTAAATAAGGAAAACAACTGCAAAAAGTTTCACCTCCTGGTGACAGTCAGCTATAGAGTTGGTGATTGTGGATTGTCTCTCCCTGCGTGTTGTTGAACCAGTTGTATACTTGGTGTGGTGTTAGCATGGTGTGGTGTTAGCATGTAAGTCCAAGTTATGGTTGATTAAAGGAGTGTGGGAGAGTTGTGAGTGTATGTATATGAATTGGGTTTTCTCTTCAAAACCAAACATTGGATCATGTACTTGTCTCTTGTGCTTGAACCATGGGTGCAACACATAAGCAGTAAGGGTTCCAAATAGACATGTTGGCTCACTTCGGACAGAAATGTTACCATTCCTTGGGAGTTGCCTGAGGGAATCATAGATGCCGAATTGTACAACAATGATGAACTAGATTGATGGCTTCTTTTGTACTTCAACCATCCATCTTGATGTTTTGTATACAAATGAACACTTGCTATAAGTTCACATGTTCAGGTTACCTATTGCAGTAACCAGTTTTACAAATCCACTTGAAAGCTATCTACTTTGCTTAAACATAGCCTGCTTCCCTATTCATGTCAGAGTTATATTGTGCATTTCGAATGTGGAAGTGAAAGAGCATTGATTATATATACCTTGTGGCTGGGTGTTGTAGTTACGTTGGTGTTCAACAATGGTGTATGGTTGGGTTTTCTGTAGAGGCCGTGATTTTGTTTTGCTCAACCTAACACTGTTTTGGTGCCCCCATTGAGGATAATGCTTTAGTTTTTGTCTGAAAAGGGGAGATGAGAAGACTTGCCACTAAGTAATTCATCTTTAAAAACATGAACTTGAAAAGAAAAGACCACTGAGGAACGGTTGGTTTCCATTTGTTGGCGAAAGAAAAGAGAAGGCTGTGTCACTGAGGGACTTTGCCTTCAAACTCGTGTGAAAAGTGAAGAAGATCGAGAGAGAAGTTCTATTGAGGATGTTCCCTTCTAAGAGAAGCCTTGGTATGTGTTCATAAGGTTTGGTGCAGCATGATACAGTTGTGTAATGGAAGCCTGAACTTGGTTGTAAGTTTCCCAAGTTTCATTCCAGGGTTGTGTCTTGCCCTGGTTGTAATCCCTTGGAGGTAATCTCATGTGGTGTGTTTTTGAAGCTTGCTAACATGGCTCAGGATTTTCCTAAATTCAATGTCACTGAGGGACTTTGCCTTCAAACTAGTGTGAAAAGTGAAGAAGATCGAGAGAAAAGTTCTATTGAGGATGTTCCCTTCTACGAGAAGCCTTGGTATGTGTTCATAAGGTTTGGTGCAGCATGATACAGTTGTGTAATGGAAGCTTGAACTTGGTTGTAAGTTTCCCAAGGTGGTAATTCCAAGCTTGTGTCTTGCCCTGGTTGTAATCCCTTGGCGGTAATCTCAAGTCGGAGAGCATTGGTTGTAGTTGTGGTGTGTTGTTGGAGTTTGTTGCATTCTTGAAGGGCAAAGAAGCTCTGTCACCATTTGGTCCATCTCCATTTCTGGAGCCACTTCTATGGGATTGTCAATCCATAGAGCGGCCAGATTTGTGCCATGTTCACATGGGGCCAGGCCGGTGTCCCATGTGAAAGGGCCAATCTTTTGGTGGTGTCACATGGATGGGAGCCAGATTCATACCACCCGTGTGTAATTAGTACTGCGTCACATGGACGGGAACCAGTTTTGTGCCACCCGTGTGTGCCTTGTCTCGTGCTGTATGGACGGGAGTCTGTTGGTGCCACCTCTGTATGGCCAGGATGGTGTCTTGCCTATGGGATTGTCACTCCATAGGAAGAACAGGACATATATTCATATTTTTGTCGCGCCAATTTAATGCCCAACAGGAACTTCTTGTACAGGTTTCAAGAAAGGGAGATTTCATCCATTACATGTGCACATGCATTTATGACTGCTTGCAATTGGTGTGGCGTGTGAACTGGTGGTAAGTATTGTCATTTTGCCGCTTTTAAAATGTAAAATCCATAAGCTATGGTTAGCTTTAATGTTTATTAGTAAATGTGTTCACACACATTTAAAATTTGGGCTGGACATTTATTTTCTAGTGTGGGTGTCCATAAACTAACCTTTGGTTAAAGTTTAATAATACTTAAAGCAACTATTGCATGGGAACATTAGTATTTTTTCCCATGTGGGTGGTGGACAACTATCCTCTCTCCATCGCCTGCTATCCATGTGTTGTATTTTGCTCTGTACCCGCCTCCAACCTGTACCCGTGTGCTGCACCTGTTGAACCCGCCTCCAACTGTTGCCCGTGTGCTGTACCTGTTGTTGTATCTGCCCTGTACAAGCTTGCAATTGCTGTACGATTGCTCTACCTGCACCTGTGTACTGTACCTGCTCCGTACTTGTCTGCAGACTGCATTTGTACTTGCTGTACCAGATCTGTACTTGCTGTACCAGAGTGTACTAGGTTGTACTTGTCGTACCAAATTGTACCAGATCGTGCCTTGCTGCACAAGATTGTACCTTACTGTACTTGATTGTACCTTATATTACCTGAACTATACCAGAACTTGTACTTGCTTACCAGGCTTGAACTTTCTGTACCAAGACGTGTACTTATTGTACTAGGGTACTAGGTGGACCTGACTGCATGGTGTTAGGAATTCATCTCCATTGAATCCTGCTACAAGCTATACCAAGTGCCTTGTATTTCTTATTTGTGTAAAACTAAAATTTGCTAAATTAAGTTAAAAGATTTCTTTAAGTTTTGTGCAGAGCAAGAACAAAGCATGTTTATGCTAACCATACTCAGGAAGCTTTTCTAGTTTGGTTAGTTTTTCCCTGAGTGGTAGTGCTAATCGCGTCCTCAGAATTTCTGAGAGCCAGTGAAGGTTAGAAACACTAGGGATTGCGGGAGCAAAGCGTATCTGGGAGAACCAGGCAATGTTTTCTCCGTGCTGTACCCCTTTGCCTGAGCTAGTATGGGCGTGCCTGTTGGTGCACGGTCCTGGAAGACCAGTGAAAGGTGGATGTGCACCCGGTGAAGGTGGGAGTGTGCCTGTGATTTGGGACTTCATCGACTGTCCAGACTTCATCAACAAGTACCCAATCGTTTGAGTTGTATTCACTCCATGTGAGGAGAAATCTGGCCTATTGGCCCGTGACACTTGTACATATAAATACTCCAAGAATTACAAATGTATTAAGGGGGAGGCCGGCTCTTTCCTGTCCTAGTGTTGGTGTCAAGTGTTATTGGTCATTTTCAGTTTTAATATTGCTAATAATGTCTACTGTTGGTATTAGTTAAGTGCTCTAAAAATGTGTATTTTGTCTTCCGATTTGTAGGTCTTCTGTAGGGAGTGGTTACATTGGTATTAGAGCCCGGTCGTCTCTCTTTCTCAAGAGGAGACATGGTGATTTGAGATTGGAAGCATACACGGACACTTGACTCCTTGGACAACCAAGGCAATGCTTTGGAGGTGCCAAATTCAAGAGGTCAATCAAGTGCTTCACGTGATTCTGATGCATTGCTTGGAAGGCACAAGGCTCTTGAGAGAGGTTATGGTAAGTGCATTCATGGGACAGCCATCCCATGGGAAAAGAGTCTATGCATGAGGATGAGGCCAATGCCTTGAGGGCTGAATTGGAGCACATGAAGAAGCTTTTGCAGGCAAAGGAGCAAGAGCTCAAATTTCTGCATGAAGATCCCCATGTACAAAGTGTCATCGAAGCAAGGAAAGCTCATGCTATGGTGGATATGACCTTTGAGTCCATGGCTCGTGAAGTGGGCAAGAAGCCAAGGGAGTTGGCACTCTCTTATCTCATCCACAAGGGTGATCTCAAGGAAGGAGAGGATGGAGAGTTAGTATTCAAGAATCCACCTCGTTTGAAGCAGGGAGATCCAACATCTCAACAGTTGAGGTCTTTTATACACAAGAAAGAGGTATCAGTCACTTCTCGGGCCATGCATCTACTCCTCATGGGACAGGAGGCAATAAGTATGTGCATGTTGGAGCTAGTGGGTGACATGATGGCCTTGTGCATGGAGAGAGTGGTCGGCATGCAAGCCGAAAGACTTTGCCCATTGAGTTGTCTCGTGGTGAGACATTGCATCATTTGGGGAGGTCACATGCATCGGGGCCACAGATTCATAATGCACATGCCACCGTGCCTCTTGAAACATCTTTGATTGCCCATGAAGCCCATACAGAGAGGGCTGTCTCGTTGGATAAGGGGAAGAGAAAAAGAGAAGAATATGTATCACATCCCAAGAAGCTCAAGGAGTTCAAGGCAAGGGACAAGTTCGTGAAATTTGATGCCTTTCATGGAGAGTTGATGCCCCTAAGGTACTAGCTTTTGTGGCACAGTTTGACATTTGCTTTTAGTGATGAGGACTTCATTGAGAAGTTCAAAATTCGTCATGCAAGCATGTTCTTGGGGATAGCTGCCCATTGGTGGATCGCTGAAAAGACCACCAAAGATCCCATTTGCACTTGGAAAGAGTTTAAGGACAAATTTTATGCCCAATTTTTGCCTCCTAATGCGGAGCAAACTCTCACCCAAAAGTGGGATAGACTTGAGCAAAAAGACAATGAAAGGGTGGAGCAGTATGTCAATAAGTTTTGGAAAGTGTTGCTTGAGGTAACTCCCTTTATGCAACTCTCCGATGATAAAAGGAAGAAGAAGTTTCGCTCTGGATTGCAACCAACTTATCGTTCGGGCATTGAATTGCACCCGAAACACACTCTTCAGCAGCTCATAGCATCTACTCTTGCTACGGAGCAATTGGTGCTTAAAATTAAGCAAGATCAGGGAGGTTCTAAGGGCAAAGATGAAGGCACTCAAGAATTAGGGTTAGGGTTTACAGAAGGCAAACAGGCGTGGAAACCAAGAGAGAGGAGTGAACACGACTTCCAGTATGCTTCAATGATCAGAAAAGTGAAGTACAATAGCCACATGATAGTGACCCTAAAAGATAAGTGTTCACATGTTCGGCCATAAATGTGCCGGGTGGACCAAAACACTTATAAACTGCATATAAGTGAAACTGACCTAAACTGGGGGAAAAAACCTCCACTAACTGAAGTAAAAAGTGCCCCAGTAATCTACTGATGATCACTAGCACTCCTCTGGGTGCATACACAGCATAAAACCCAACAAACCCCCTTGGAGTGATATGTGATCACTGTACATCATCCACCAAAAGAAAACAAATTTAAAGCATTGCGGAATGCTTCAAATTTCGGACGTGGTAATGCCTTGGTGAAGATGTCTGCCACATTCTGATCTGTAGGACAGTAGATCAGACTGATATCTCGTGCCTGGAGTCTCTCCCGAACAAAATGATAGTGAATCTCAATGTGTTTCGTGCGAGCATGAAACACAGGATTCCTGGCCACAGCAATGGCACTCTGCCTCACAAGACGAAGTGGCCACTGTGGTCTGTTTCTTGCTTAGCCAAGAAATGCATGAAGCGCCAAGGAAGAAACAATTTCCACTAGTGGAATGTCTGGTATCAAAGTCACCAGCCCAATCTGAATCACTGTAAGCATGTAACTGCATGTCACCCCCCTCAGGATAAAGCAAACCAAGAGACGAGGTACCCTGCAAATAACGGAATACACGCTTCACAGCTTGCCAATGTGACAACCGTGGGCTGTGCATGAATCTGCTCAACTGAGAGACTGCATACTGAATATCTGGCCTTGTATTACACAAGTAAATGAGGCACCCAACAGCCTGAGCATATGTAGTGGCATCAAAGGAAACACTGTCATCTTGTAGTGACAGTTTCATCCCAGGCTCCATAGGAGTACTAATAGGCTTGCAATCCTGAAATTTAAACTTCTCCAGAAGTTTAGCAACATAACGTGATTGCAACAACCCAATGCCTCTGTTATCCTACACAAACTGTATGCCCAAATAGTAATGTACAAGGCCCAAGTCAGACATGTCAAATGTCTGTTGCAGTATCTCCTTAAAAGCTGCAATTTTGTCATCATTTGATCCCATGAGCAAGAGATCATCCACATAAAGACAGATGACCAGCAGATCTGTGTCTTCTTTCTTTACATACAGAGTGGCCTCTGATGGACTGTTCACAAATCCCTGAGTGAGTAGAAAAGCATCTATTTTTGCATACCAAGCTCGTGGAGCTTGTTTCAAACCATACAAGGCCTTTTTCAGCCTGCAAACTTTCCCCTCATGACCATGTTCTGCAAATCCCATGGGCTGAAATACATAAACTTCCTCCTCGAGGTCCCCATGTAGGAATGCAGTCTTTATGTCCAACTGGTGAACAACCCAACCACGATGTGCAGCCAATGCAATGACACACCTAAGTGTCAACATACGGGATGTAGGAGCAAATGTCTCCTCATAATCAATGCCCTTCTTTTGTGCATAGCCCTTTGCAACTAGACGGGCTTTGTACCTGTCAATGGATCCATATGCATGTCTTTTCAACTTATAGACCCATTTAGTACCAATTGCTTTCTTGCCTTTGGGCAGATCAACCAAATCCCATGTTTGATTCTTTTTAATAGAATCAATCTCATCTTGCATGGCTTTGTTCCAATGCACATTATCTCGTGCATCCACAAATGAATCAGGCTCATCATCATCCTGTAAACTGGCTGCCATAACCAGATTCAAATCCATGATGTGTGCATGCTCATTGGTCCTTGTCTCCCTACGAGTACGACCAGCAAGAGGACCCTCTAAATGGCTGTCCTGTAATGTCCTCAAATACCATCTAGGTATATGTCTGACCTGTGGTGCCTGCTGTCCCATATTTGGTTCAGCTTCTGGCTCATTTGGCTGCTGAATTTCTGCACCACCTACATCATTTGCTGGCTGTCCAGTACCCTCATGAGTTGGATCACCAAGTGTGGAATGAGACTCCATGGGTAGTAGGCCTTCAAACACATCATTTTCAGCCTGATTTGCCTCATAACCAGCCATGGATATTTCTGATTTTTCATCAAAAATCACATCCCGACTGATGAATATCTTCCTGGATAGTGGGTCATATAACCTGTAGCCCTTGCTCTCACGGCTATACCCAACAAAAATGCATTTTGTGGCTTTATCATCCAGCTTCCTCCTCAACTCTTTGGGTATGTGTGCATATGCAAGACACCCAAAGATACGAAAATGCGATACAGAAGGCTTGCGGCCATGCCAAGCCTCAAAAGGAGTAATAGAAACCAATGCCTTTGTGGGACATCGATTCAAAATATGACAAGCACACATTACTGCTTCCACCCAAAAGATATGTGGTAGTCTTTTTGCCTTTAGCATACATCTGGCCATCTCCATGAGTGACCGATTTTTCCTTTCTGCAACCCCATTCTGCTGTGGAGTGTAAGGAGTAGTATACTGATGTTTTATACCTCTACTCCCAAGAAAGGAATTCAGCATATGTGACATATATTCCCCCCCTCGGTCAGCTGCAGGTTCAGATGTGCTTATCAGGTACAGGCGCTGACTGTACGGAAGCAAGTCGCCTGTTGCAGCAGGCGCACAGGTGATGGTGGCTGCGCTTGACTGTACGGGCAGGTACAGTAACTCGGTACGGTGGATGAGGGACCAAGGAAGCGGCCTATGAGTGAAGCGCTAGGTCACCTGCGAAGGATCCTAGAGGGTGCTGACCATACGGTGCTCGGGCTCTGGGTCGCCTAGGATACCCACGCGTGCGTCGAGGAAGATATTGGAACAAGGAGTAAGAGTTGTTTTCTGAAACCGGGCATGGATCTGGTTGATTGACCTTGCTGGTCTTCAATGGATGAGTCCATGGCTCTTTTTATGGATCTGTTGGTTGATCTTGCTGATCTTCAACGAGAGTCCATCTTGATTTTTATAAGTGATTATATTGCCGAGTATTATGGGCTAGGAACTATTGAAAAGGCCCCTGAGTGGACAGGTGGTGAGCGTTGTAGTTGCCAATGATGCCATAGATACTCTGTAACACTTATAAACTGCATATAAGTGAAACTGACCTAAACTGGGGGAAAAAACCTCCACTAACTGAAGTAAAAAGTGTCCCAGTAATCTACTGATGATCACTAGCACTTCTCTGGGTGCATACACAGCATAAAACCCAACAAAAGAAAGGGCTGTCCCAAACGTGCAAAAAGGTGGACGGCCACCTAAAAAGAGCTTTAAGGAAGCCCAAAAGGGTGGTAAAGCTGAAAGAACCCCATCCAAAGACATTGCACCAAAGAAGAACAAGTTTGGCTTGACCGCCGAGCAAAGGGAGCAATATGCCAAAGAGAGGAAATGCTTTTCTTGTGGTAGTAAAGAGCACATGTTTAGGCAATGCCCTACTCGCAAGCAAAAGCATGAAGACAAGCCACCAAGGCAAATGTGCATGCCATACCGGATGTGCAGGGTACCACCGAGCATGATGGCAAAGAGAGAGTGGTATGCAAAGCTTGGGGACAAATCAAGGATCAGCCCGCCTTATTCATGTTTGATGATTGTGCAATAGATAATTTCATCTCTACACAGATGGCAGCTGCCTTGGGCATAGAGATTGGGGACATGGGACCCCAAATTGAAGCAGAGGCAGCTTTCGTTGGCACAGAGATGCAGGTCATGTCTCTTATTGGAAAGTTGCGCATTCATATACAGGGTTATTTGGATCATGAGCATTTCTTGATTGCCCCACTCAATGGATGTGATGTATTACTTAGCAAGCCTTGGCATCATAGGCTTGAGCCTCGCAAAGAATATAAAACCAACAGGATCACATTGCCGCATGCATGTTATTGATGCGGGCAAGGATAGGGGATTCCATCCCAGTTGTATCTCACATCCAAATTAATAAGGCAATGAAAAAGAGTCTTTCTGCGCACTTGGTTTTTGTTCGTAACAAAATTGAACAAAGTAATGTGAATGTGGATGTATTGACTTAAGATAGGCTGAATTTTTATAAAGATTGTTTTGCCAATGCATTGCCACGAGAACCACCACCTGAGAGGCCTGAGGATCATCGCATTGATCTTGTGCTAGTTATTTTCTCATCTAACAAACCCGCATATCGTTTGAGTGCTGCACAACAAGAGGAGATTATGAAGCAGGTTAATGAGCTCTTAGAAAAGGGTTTGGTTCAGCCAAGCTCCTCACCCTTTTGTTCTCCCGTACTTCTTGTGCAAAAGAAGGATGGATCTTTCCGCATGTGCGTGGATTATCGAGCTCTAAACAAGCTCACCATCAAGAACAGGTTTCCAATCCCACGCATAGATGACATTTTGGATAAGCTTGATGATTCGGCTTGTTTCAGCCGTATAGATTTGAAGATCCCCCACGACTGTCCATTCAGCGGTCTCCTTACGCTGAACAACGTTGATACTCCGATCGGCCTTCCTACCGGCACCGTGTACTTCCACCTCAAAGTGGAAAACCAAAACTTGAGCGTGGAGCTCTACTCAGACATCGATTGCAAGAAGCGTGTCGCGGTACTCGATGGAGCCCACGTTGACGTCCTCCCCATCGCCTTCGCTATCTGCCCCCCACTCTCCGGTGAGGGGAAGTTAAGCGTTACAACCACGTGCTGAATGCAGCCGGAGCAACACAAACACATAAATAAACAAATAATAATTAGCGGCCGCTACATGGCTAGCTAACATTTGTGTACCTGCTGGCTGGCTTACTCCATATAATATATGTACTAGTTCTCTTTCTCTAGGTTTGCTTCAGCCATTGCCTATTCCCTCGCAGGCATGGGAAAGCATTACTATGGACTTCATTATGGATTTACCGAGATTCCAGCATGAGAATTATGTTATTTGGACCATTGTGGACAGGTTTAGCAAGCAAGCTCACTTCTTGCCCGTCAAGAAAACCATTAAAGTTGATTATATGGTGAAGCTTTTTCTTGCTCACATCTTCAAGCATCATGGTATGCGTAAGTCCATTGTTGGGGATAGAGATCCCAGGACTACGAGCCTCTTTTTGGAGGGCTTTATTTGATAACATGGGAACTAAGCTTGAGTTCTCATCTACTTATCACCCCCAAACAGATGGTCAAAGTGAGGCTGTAAATTCCGCTATGCTGGATTTGTTGAAGTGTTATGTGGTGGATCAAAAGAGTGCCTGGGAGAAGTATCTTCCACTTTAGAGTTTGCCTACAACAACACAGTACATGCCTCCACGGGAAAGGCCCCGTTTGAGATTATTTATGGCAGAGTGGTCTTGCCACCCATCCTTTGTACAATCTTGCAGCCGATGAGTATGTGCGTGACTTGGATGTAGCCTTTGCTCAGGTGTGGACAGCCATTGCAAGGTCACAAGACAAGCATAAGAGGGCTACTGACAAGCATAGAAGGGACATGCAAGTCAAGGAAGGTGATTGGGTATTGCTGAAATTTGAGAAAGCTAGGCTTCGGAAGAGGCCGGGATGAGAGGGATATATCCAAAAGATTCACAATGCTTTTCACGTGAGTCTTTTGTAGAAGTATGTGGGGCCAGATCCAGAAGAGCCTGTCAGAGAAGACCCACCCGAGATTGATGAGCTTGAGGAGATCCTCCAGCCAGAGCAGATTGTATTTCACAAGGAGAGAAAGTTACCACATGGGAAGCTTTCTAGGAGATACCTTGTGAAATTTAAAAATTATTTGCCAATTGATGCAAAGTGGGTAGACGAGGATTATTTTGTTGACTACCCTTAGCTTTTGCAGGCATATCTTGAGGCTTTTCAGTTGAGGACAACTGTTTAGAAGCCCGGGGGGATGTCACCATTTGGTCCATCTCCATTTCTGAAGCCACTTCTATGGGATTGTCACTCCATAAAAGCGGCTAGATTTGTGCCATGTTCACATGGGCCCAGGCCGGTGTCTCATGTGAAAGGGCCAATCTTTTGGTGTCACATGACATGGGCCCAGGTCGGTGTCTCATGTGAAAGGGCCAATCTTTTGGTGTCACATGGATGGGAACCAGATTCGTGCCACCTGTGTGTGACCAGTACTGCGTCACATGGACGAGAACCAGTTTTGTGCCACTCGTGTGTGACCTACTTCGTGTTGTATGGACAGGAGCCTGTTGGTGCCACCCATGTATGGCCAGGATGGCGTCTTACCTATGGGATCGTCACTCCATAGGAAGACAAGGACATATATTCATATTTCTGTCACGCCAGTTTTGTGCCCGACAGGAACTTTTTGTACAAGTTTCATGAAAGGGAGATTTCGTCCATTACATGTGCACATGCATTTATGACTGTATGCATAAACTTGTTTTCGCATGATTTGTTTGTGTGTGTTTGCCTGTTTTGCTGTGCTAGTACACTGGACGGGAACGCTCCCAGTGTACCGTGGGAGTGCTGCTTGCTGACACATTGGTGTGGCGTGTGAACTGGTGGTAAGTATTGTCATTTTGCCCCTTTTAAAATGTAAAATCCATAAGCTATGGTTAACTTTAATGTTTATTATAAATGTGTTCACACATATTTATAATTTGGGTTTGACATTTAGTTTCTAGTGTGGGTGTCCATAAACTAACCTTTGATTAAAGTTTAATAATACTTAAAGCAACTATTGCATGGGAACATTAGTATTTTTCCCCACGTTGGTGGTGGACAACTACCCTCTCTCCATCGCCTGCTGTCCATGTGCTGTTTTTTGCTCTATACCGGCCTCCAACCTATACCCGTGTGCTGCACCTGCTGAACCCGCGTCCAGCTGTTGTCCGTGCACTGTACCCGTCTCCAACTGTTGTCCGTGCACTGTATCTGCCTTGTACAAGCTTGCAACTACTGTACAATTTTTGCACCTATTGATGTACCTGCACCCGTGTGCGGTACTTGCCCTGTATCTGCTTGTAGGTTGCACTTGTACCTGTTGTACCAGATTGTACGTGCTGTATTAGATTTGTACTTACTGTACCAGACTGTACCAGGTTGTACTTGCTGTACTAGCTTGCACCAGATTATACCCTGCTGTACCAGATTGTACCTTGCTGTACCAGATTATACCGTGCTGTACTTGAAATGTACCAGACTTATACTTGCTATAGCAGGCTTAAACTTGCTGTACCAAGACCTATACTTATTGTACTAGGTGGACCTGACTGCATGGAGTTAGGAATTCATCTTCATTTACTTCTGCTACAAGCTATACGAGGTGTCTTATATTTCTTATTTGTGTAAAACTAAAATTTGCTAATTTAAGTTCAAAGATTTCTTTAAGTTTTGTGCAGAGGAGGAACAAAGCATATTTATGCTAACCATACTCAGGAAGCTTTCCTAGTTTGGTTAGTTTTTCCTTGAGTGGTGATGCTAACCGCGTCCTCAGCATTTGTGAGAGCCAGTGAAGGTTAGAAACACTAGGGAATCCAGGAGCAAAGCTTATTTGAGAGAACCAGGCAATGTTTCCTCCACGGTGTACCCCTTTGTCTGAGCTAGTACAGGCGTGTCTCTTGGTGCACGGTCCCAAAAGACTAGTGAAAGGCAGGTGTGCAGTAGTGAAGGTGGGAGTGTGCCTGTGATTTGGGACTTCTTCGACTGTCCAGACTCCATCGATAAGTACCCAATTGTTTGAGTTGTATTCATTCCATGTGAGGAGAAATCTGGCCTATTGGCCTGTGACACTTGTACATATAAATACTCCAAGAAATACAAATGTATTGAGGGGAGCGGGGACAGTGGTTTCCGGCCCCAGTGTTGGTGTTAAGTGTTATTGGTCATTTTCAGTTTTAATGTTGCTAATAATGTCCATTGTTGGTATTAGTTAAGTGCTCTAAAAATGTGTATTTTGTCTTCCGATTTGTAGGCCTCCTAGGGAGCGGTTACAAGCTCCAGATGGGCTCTTGAAGCTCCCATCTTTCTGCTTGCAAGGCAAGACAAGAAGATGGTTTCAAAGCTATGTTGTTTTCGAGGTGGCTGCTCCTTTGGTTCAGTTGAACTACCATGATGCTAAGGTGGCTCTTGTGTCTCAGTTCAGCATAAGAAAAGACCCCCTGGCAATATGATGTGAGATCTTGGCTTTCCATCAAGGAGAGGACCAAGAAGTTGAAGATTATGTTGGAGGCTTGTTGAAGCTTTTGAGCCAATGGAAAGAGGCTCTGGAGAATGAAGCCCCTCCGAAGATGCTAAAAAAGGAACGCTATATATTTGGCCTTAGGTCAGACCTTAGACTGAAGGTGGAATTGAAGAACCCTCGACTTTTGAAGAAGCTGTCCGGCTTGCCAGAATGAAGGAATGGAAAATGCAGAAGCTTGGTCTTATTGCCCTACCCAAGCATAAGAAAACGTCATTGCCTCCATGGAGTCCAGCTCCTGTGCTAATGCCACTTCCTAGTCTCTTCAATTCTCATGTTGTGTCAGGTGCAGATGTAGAAGAACATCATGAAATTGAAAGTGTGCATGATGTGCAGGTATGTGAAGGGGTCTGTATGCAAGAAAGCATTGGTGATCCCAAGAATATTGGGCCATCAGGTATGTTCTTAAATATCGTGAATGTCCAAGATGCCTAGGGGGGTGATGCAGAGGGATCAACCCCTCTGTGTGGTTTATGTGATATTGGGTTCTTTGACAAGGATGTAGAGTCGTTTGGGTCAAATAGTGAAGAACTTATGTTACTGGTTGGCGAGGTCCATGAAGAAGAGTATGTGTCTTGGCATGAAGATGATGATGTCTTTTCTGAAGAACTTGTAAAGGACTATCAGCCATTGGAGTATGGGACTGTAGCCCACGTGGGCATAGCATGGCAGCCAGCCGAGTGCAGTATGAGGCGTGGGCTGATCATGGGCGACAGGTTTGAAGCCCTTCATGGGCAAGCATATGGGCATGCGGCATGGAGAACAAGTAGAAGAGGATGGTGATGATGATGGGTAGCCATCCAGTAGGGCCGAGACTGATCAAGAAGGGATGGAGAGCAATGGCATGGGTAGCCACTTGTGCCAAATCCTTCCACACGCATTGTGATATTCCATGAAGTACACTATAAAATGAGGGTTGGGGGAGCTCAAGGTAGAAAAAGGAGTCGAGCCCGACCATACGCACATCCGATTGGATTTGTGGCCAATCAAGAGTCTGTGGCCCAAATATACGCACATCTCATTGGATTTGCATGTCTAAACCGTATAGGAATTGACCTCTCTTGTCCTCATCTGATTTTTGCAATTGTAAAGCCAGATGAGTGACTTTATTGGCAAAAATGGGGACTGGCTGCACGTTCAAGCACGGTCCCCAATACTCATCCTCGAGCCGCTCAAGATAGTGAGGCTGGAACCGCTTCTTGAGGTGGTCTTATTCGTAGGCAACAACTCTAAAGTTGGAATTTGCTTGGGCCTAATGTGTCCACCAAGAGATGGCTTCCCCTTCTTTTTTGGAGCTAGCTAACACAACCTTTTCTATATCTGACTTCCTGCTAGCAGCAAAATAGGCTTCAAACTGATGAATCTACGAGTAAAAAGTTGTGGGGTCAAGTTTTCTGTTATACTTACTAAAATTCACTCTTTTGTGAAGATGAGGCAGAGATGGTGATCCCACTTGGCATTACAGACCTACTGTGTGGTTATTCCCTCCCTCCCCCCCCCCTCTCCTCGTATGAGATAGTTGCCTTCTTATAGAGCGGCCAATTGAAGGGGAAGTGCATCTTTCTTCCCTTTTGATTATTAGACCCCGCCCTGTACACGAGGCGAGTTTGTATCTAGCTCTTCGTGGTTGTATTTAGCCCATCGTGGGTGTTTTTTATTAACTAATAGAAGGATCTTTTTCCCGGGAAAAGAAAATAGCCGGTATCGTCCTTGCGTCGAGAGCTGCAAGGAATCGTTCGTGCTCCATGTGTCCTCGTCATTCCTCTTGTGCGGTAGTTGTGAAATCATCATAATCATTTGGATTTGTCAGTGCTAGGCGGTACAAAGTGTGTAGAGAGTCTGCCTGGTGCACGGCTAGTCACTGCCTTGTATAGGGTCATCACATCCCAAATCATGTCATGTGGGAGCTGCAGCTCCTGCAAATTGTTGGTATTTCGGAGTTTGTGTGTGTATCCATCGTGTATATGTACCCCTCTTTATGTGTGTGTGTGTGCGTGAACATCCTTTATATGTGTGTGAACAATCACTTATGCAAGTGTGTGAACAACCTCTTGTAGCCACTAGTGTGCTTGTGTGTGTAAGCAATGATGTCATTGGCCTAGCCATGTGTCATTGCCCCCTTACATGTGATGTGTCAAAGATAAGGTCTTCTAGCCTTAAAAGGATTCTTCTAAGTTCTAGTCAACCATAACAGATTATTGAGTTGTGCAAATCATTGTCTTTATTCTCTCTCTCTCTCTCTCTCTCTCTCTCTCTCTCTCTCTCTCTATGCATTCATGGCAATCTTCCATCGCCCATAGCTTCCATAGTCGCCTGCAGCTACAGCTCCTACAAATAGTACTAGAGCAGGCTTTGCTCCTCGAGCGCGACGACCTTCTAACCTCGTCCCATGCGCCGGCACTTGTCCCCCTTTTTGGTTCGCTTGCCAGATCCCTTTTGTTACCGTCAGAAGCTGCTTCATTGCGCTGCCAGTTTGGAGCGGCTCTAATGCGTGCCCTTGTCGCTAGCGGTGGGCAGAGCCACCGCATGCCACTCAGTTGACCTCCATGTGCTCCTCTCCAGCGCCTTTACGCTTGTCACCATAGCTGCCACTGTCTCCGCTAGGCAGTTGATACGAGTTGTTGACGTCAAGCACCTTTGTAGTCGCTGCTTCAATGTTTTCCTTGAGTGAAGCATCATTGTCGGCCTTGCTGCCATCTCTGGTCTGACGCACCAAGCAGCACGGGCGCCTTTGGTGTGCATGTCCTCTCTCTGCCAGGGTTCTTTTGCTCATCTACCGCCTAGACTCGCCTTCTCGACTACTGTGCGCTACTAAGCCGCCTCATGCTCCTCTTCGCAGCCTTCTCTTCCACGGATCCTTTAGGCGCTGTGGTGGTTCTCGACCACTGTCGCCTGCCATAGCCTTAGCCTTGGCTCTCAATTGTTGCAAAAGTGACCCTATGATACTTAAGTTCTCTTGAAGTGTATAAGATTGGGGCTTCTCATTCCTGTATCAAAATTGCAGCCTGCACATATCCAGAATTGGGGGTTTCCAAAATTGGCGGGTGATAGTCCATCGTTGAGATTCTAGAAATGAAATGATATATTAACGTCTTCAGAAGGCCAAAATGACCTATGAGACCAAAAAGGTTACAACAATTGGTGGATCTGATACAATGTCTGTGTAAGAAAAGCTAAAAACAACTAAACAACTAACTGAAACTGAAACAACGAGAGAGAGAGAGAGAGAGAGAGAGAGAGAGAGAGAGAGAGAGAGAGAGAGAGAGATATTAACGTCTACAAGAGGCCAAAGTGGCCTATGAGACAAAAGTACCAATACATCCAAAACTCTAGGAAACTAAATGTCCCGAGTAGAGAATGAAAAGCATAAACTGAAAAACAACTAGCTATAACATGTGGCCAAAGAGGAACTAGTGGCCTGATACAACTGCCAAAAAAAGGCATATATGATAAAAGTGTGGAACTGGAAAAAGGCAGTGTGGAACTGGAAAAATGGTAGGCTATGGGAAGCAGCTGGGATAGACTCATCCCATAATGTCTCGCATAGGTCGATCCAACATAGACAGGCTGAAGCGCCAAGGTAGCGCCAATATCGCTTGTATCCTCTGATAATGTCTTGGTTGGGGCCGCGGCCTAGCGGGTCATGGATGCCGTGCTCTACATAGCTCTCTAGCTCTGTCTAGGGTGACTCCTCAAGGTGGCTGTGGGGGCCTAGTCGGCTCGTGGTCAACGGTGCACTCGATCGTTGTTGCTGCTCGAAGAAGTCGGTAAGGGTGCATTGGCTTGTGTCTCAGACATGTCCCCCTTGTCTGGAGCGTAGGATGTGGTCTTGGTGCCTGCGCAATTGGAGTAGAAAAAGCCCAAGGCAACGCTGGTCTGAGTAGTCCATCACTTTGAACAATGGCCCAAATCCATCTCGGAAGAGGCAATGAAAGCGCCCCCGGATCTCGTAGTACATTGGGCACCGACATATGTAGTGCTCCTTAGTCTTTGGCGCCAGCTGACAGAGCTGGCAAATCTGATCCTCGAGGGCAAGGGAGATGGCTCCATATCGACCGGTCTCTATCCTCAGCTGACGTGAAGACGTGTGGATCTGGCCAATAGCACATCTGACTCCATGAGAGAGGTGAATGTCGATGTACCTCGGGCGGACAACAAAACCATCTAGGGTTAAGTGGAGAAGATGCTCTTGGTAGAAAGCCATCTTCGTCCCTAGTGGCTCGGCCGGTGTGATTCATGTGCGTGATATGTGTAGCTGAATGATATCCATCATGATGATCTTGTTGAGCTCATTTTGGCTCAACTCCATGAAGCGGGAGTCTAGGCTGTACTGTAAAGGTGGAAGGCAGTCCATATGCATACCATGTAGCTGTAACCATGTGCTAGTCTGGGCATACCAGCACTCTTGTCGCCCTGTGATGCGAGCTGTCTAGATGACTCTGCTAGCAGTCATCTCCTGTCTGTACATTACACCAGGGCCTGTGTTGTGGGTGTGCCCACCCATTTTTGTTCCCCCATTTTTCCTCACTTTCCATGTATTTTTTTCATTTTTTGTTAGGTGTGGGAGGCAGTTTTTTGCCTGTTTGGTGTATCTGTTGCTGTTGCTGGCCGACTGCACTGTGCTACCCTACCTGACCTACAACATTGGTCGACTAGGTCTTTTGCTGGTCGTGAGCAAGTTTGGCTGCTGTCGGCCTGTTTTGGGCTGGTCGACCAACAGTCTGGGGCCATATAAAATGGCCCTTGCCCCCCCACACTTGCATAGTACCATTCCGGGATTTTTCTAGTGTATATACAGAGTTTATACAGCTTCTCTCTCCCTCTCTCATCGACGTTTTGCTCTCTACAATAGTTGTCTTCATTTTCACTGTGCATTGTGACATGGTATCAGAGCCCTTGGTGGCTTGACGCTTGGAGACAGTGGGACCTTGAGGGTTTGCTGATTGGAGATTGTTTGGGTTGTTTGGGACTTGGAGATCGGGTAGAAGGCGGCCATCACTGTGGACACCCACCTTGCATATTATTTGTAGCCTCTTCTTCTTTTTTCCCACTCACCCTCCCTTCATAAGGTCCTCCCTTCACCACAAGACCTTGTGAACCCTTGAGATGGCAGACTTGCTTGAGATGGCTGAGAAGCACGTGAAGATCCCTACACGCCCCACATTCCCAGTGGACCAACTGTTGGATGGGAACAACTATGGCATATGGAAGATAATGATGGTAATGATTTCATTGTAGTTGGTGTTCCACGAACGGAGTTACCCTCTATTCAAAAAGAACGGGAGGCTAAGGCACAGTTATGGGATCCTGTCAATGTTCGTGTGCGTTATTTTATCTTCCTTAATTGCACATTATAGGTGATTAATCATATAAAGCATATGACGCTGGCTAGAGGGATTTGACAGCATTTGGTTTCTTTGTATAACAGGTTATCACCCATGAAGCGGATCTCCTTGGAAGTGCAGGTGCGGGTGATAAATCCTGCGAAGTCCTCGACGATGCGAGAGCACATCAACAAGTTGCAGGCTCTTCAGCAGGAGGTTCTTCAGGATGGGAAAGAGATATCTTCAGAGGACATGGCCATAACGTTGTTGTCTCATTTGCCCTTTAGTACTCAGCATTTTACTCCTCTTTGATCACCAGTGGTAGGCTCAGCACCATCACGTAGGAGGAGCTTGTGCCTATGGTCTTGGATGAGGAAGAGCGTTTTACGAACCCTCCACAGGGCGGAGGTTCTGAGGCCTTGACTAGCCAGCGGGCGAAAGGCCGTAATAACAACAATAAGGGCAAAGGAAGTCTTCATCGGAGAAGTCTTCTGAGAAGAAGCCCGATTCAGACTCTGTGAAATTGAAGGCTGAGCGGACCTGTAACGATTGTGGCGAGAAAGGCCACTATTGCAGAAAGTGTCGGATGCATTACAGACCTTCTGCCAGGATAGGGACTTTACAGTGAACCTTGGGAAGACCAAGGTAATGGTGTTTAACACCTCTCAGCAGTGGGCTGACCGGTTGCCTGAGTTCACCTATCGTGGGGAGACAGTACAGAGAGTCAGGAGATATGTCTAGTTGGGGGTCAATTTTGATGGACTGCGCTTTACTGCGAGGAGGGCGGCAGAGGACAGATTGACTAGAGGATATGCTACACTCGGAGCCCTGGAGAGCCAGTGTGCACACATCCAGTTTCATGAACCTCGAACGAAGCTCTGGTTATTTGACACGTTGGTTACACCAACGCTTTTGTACGGCGCTCCCATCTAGGGCCCGAGTCTCTATCACAAGTGGAGGAGTGGAACTCCAGCAGAGCAGCGAGCCTCGAGTGGAGGGGAGTTTTATGATGGGTGGGAGTAGATGGAGAGACAACTAGTGATGATGATCTCCCGTATGATCAGGAGTAAATTATCAGTACCACATGAGATAGTCCGGGCAGAGATGGGAGCCACACAGATCGAAGCCGAGGCCCTCTTCCAGACGGTCACTTTCATACTTAGGCTATGGAGCCTCTCCAGGCTCCATATACTCTAGACTCGCGCTAGAGTCTGTCAAAATGCATAGCGGAAATGAAGACAATTGTTGTAGAGAGCAAAACGCAAATGAGAGAGGGAGAGAGAAGCTCTATAAACTCTGTATATACACTAGAAAAATCCTGGAATGGTACTATGCAAGTGTGGGGGGGCAAGGGCCATTTTATTCGGCTCTAGGTTGCTAGTCGGCCAGCCCAAAACAGGCCGACAGCAGCCAAACTTGCTCACGACTAGCAAGAGACCTAGTCGGCCAGTGCTGTAGGTCAGGTCGGGTAGCACAGTGCTGTAGGTCAGGTCAAGTAGCACAGTGTTGTCGGCCAGCAAACAGATATAGCCGACAAGTAAAAAACAGGCTCCCTCATCTAGCAAGAAATGGGAAAAATACATGGAAACTGAGAAAAAATGGGGGAACACCAAAAATGGGTGGGCACACCCACAACAGAGACCCTAGTGTAATGTATAGACAGGAGATGATCGCTAGCACCCCCTCTCAACTCCTGGATGTGGAACCAACCCCAGTGAGTTGGAGTGCTGCCGGAGCAGAGCGTGAGGTAGAGACTTCGTGAAGAGGTCCGCCGCATTGTCCTCTGTTGAACAATAAACACGCAAGATGTCACCAGCCAAAATCTTCTCATGAACGAAGTGATATTGTATCTCTATGTGCTTGGTCCGAGCATGGAAGACTGGGTTTTGAGCAATAGCGATACAGCTCTAGTTATCGCATTGGATTAGCGTGGGCTCCTTCTGTAGAAACCCAATCTCGCCAAGCAACCTCCTCAACCACACCACCTCGCAAGCAGCACCACAAGTAGCCCGGTACTCTACCTCTGTAGACGACAAGGCAATAGTTGGCTACCTCTTGCTGCTCCATGATATAGCTCCTGAGCCAAGGGTAAATCCGTAGCTTGTTGTAGATCTACTGGTGGCTGGATCTCCTCCCCAATCTAAGTCACTCCAGCCCTAGAGTCGGACTCGATCCTTCGTTTCCCCTCCGGTGTCATAGAAGAGTCCAAGATCCTTCGTACCCTGCAGATACCGCAAGATCTAAGTCACTCTAGCCCTAGAGTGGGACTCGGTCCCTTCGTTTCCCCTCCAGTGTCATAGAAGAGTCCAAGATCCTTCATACCCTGCAGATACCGCAAGATCTCCAATCTTGCATCCCAATGAGACTTCAAAGCGTCCGCATGAACGAGCTCAACAGCCCCACAGGAAAGCTGAAGTCCAATCTGGTGTTCAGCAACCAGATCAATGAACCAACCAGCTTCCGATACAGAGAGGCATCAACTGGCTCACAAGGATCACACTGTAAGCTTCGTGTTCGGGTCCATCGGTGACGTGATAGGCTTGCCGTTCTCCATCCCAAAAGCCTCAAGCAACTCATGAACATACCGTTGTTGAGAGACAAAGAACCCCCTTTGGGTCTGTGAGATCTCCAATCTCAAGAAGAAGTGGAGTGAGCCTAAGTCGGTCATCTTAAACTCCTTTGACAAGGCAGCCTTCGTCACTGCTATGTGCTCCACATGACCGCCAGTGAGAATGAGGTCATCCACATAAAGATGATCAACGTGACCAAACCGTGTTCCCGAAAGAGATACTAGTTAGCATCTGCAACCGATCTCTGAAATCCAGTCCGTAGAAAGAAGCAATTAATCTTCTGATTCCAAGTCCTGGGAGCCTGCTTAAGACCATACAAGGCCTTCCGCAACCTGTAAACCATCCCCTTTGATGCTGGAACCTCAAAGCCTGGAGGCTGCTCAACAAACACCTCCTCCTGCAAGTCACCATTAAGGAACACGGATTTGACATCCATCTGATATAGGGGCCACCGCTGAGAAGAGGCAAGGGCAAGAACGGTCCGAATCGTGGTCATCCTCACTGTTGGTGCGAAGGTATCCTCATAATCGATGCTAGGGCGCTCAACATAACCCTTAGCCACAAGTCTGGCTTTGTTCTTGTTTTGTCCATCGACCCATCTGACATGTACTTGGTCTTAAAGACCCACTTGACACCAATGACTGAGCATTTTGACGGCCTCAAAACCAACTCCCAAGTTTTATTCTTCTCTATGGCATCGAGTTCCACTTGCATGGCTTTCTTCCAAGTATCCCGAGAAAGGGCTTCCTTCACGGAAGTGGGCTCTTTGTCCCGCATGATACGAGACATCAAAGCATAGTTTACCTGTAAGAGCTCCGCTGAGTGACTTTTGTCACAAACTCTATGGGATCTTCGAGGTCCGTCCTCTGTGGTCCTCTCAGAGGGAAGCTCCGTAACACCTGACTCCCGAAGAGTGTCTAACAACCACATGTGTACTCGAATAGAACGTGAAGCCTCCTGTTGCTGCGGGGGCTCCTCTCCAGTTGCGGCCTCAACCTCTACAAGAGACTGAGGTTGTCCCCAGCTGGAACAATAGACTGGAAATCATCATCAGACTCATCTAGGTCTCCAAGAAGTGGCGGCTCATCAACAGTGGAAGTTGGAACATGCTCATCAAAACATCGTCTCTGTTGACAATGACCTCGTTCCGCTCTGGGTCATACAACCTGTATCCTTTGGAAAGAGAGTTATATCCTGTATGTATAGTCCCAATAAATCATATCTGATCACCCGGTTCCTGTCATCTTGAGAGGTGGCCCTTGAGTGCTAGCTGTCTCGAGGACTCCAGAGCAAGCCTCGGGTATTTGTGGCAATCCATGTGATTGATGCGATGGAGGTTTGTGACTGTCTGGAAGAGTGCATCCACTACCATTGGGACTGCAGCAAACTCTGCCTGGATCTGGAGTGGTTTGTTGTGGATCTTAGGGAGAGCATCATGACCTGGAGCCTCTCAACACACTACCAATCCTCATCGGATAAATCTGGCCCCCAGAAGGCTGCTATCAAGGCTGGTGTGTCAAAAAGCTAATCCTTCGTCCTGGGCTCTTGGAAATGTGCCTGGAGGCAGTGCCGCTCAAGTAAGCTCAAGGCTTCATATCCCTGTGTCACTTTGGCATGTGCTGCGGGCAGCATGGTGAAGTGTGGGCAACTGAAAGTGACACCAAGGTAGACATAGGATGAGACAGTCTCTAGAGGATCCGCTCTGTATGTGAAGCTCAATCTGGATGCAAAGGAGCAGGAGGTATTGAAGACTATTATCTTGGTTTTACTAAGGTTAACAGTGAGGTCCCGCTGAGTGCAAAAGTCCTGTAAGGCATCCAAATGTCTGAGAGAGAGAGAGAGATTGAGAGAGAGAGAGAGAGAGAGAGAGAGAGAGAGAGATTTTATTAACGTCTTCCAAAAGACCGAACTCGGCCTATGAGACAAATTGGAGTACCTGTATGGGGTATCCTCTGTCATCCCAACAAAATGAAAAAGTACTGAACAAAAAAAAAGCTGAATCTGGGTGTGCAGGGGATGGAGCTCTACTACTAGGAGAATGCAAAGCTATATGCATGGAGTATACAATCATGATATGCAACCTAGCTAGCTCCATCCTCTACCATACTGGGGGTATAAAATGGTATACATCAGTGAAGGGGGTGTCCACAGCTCCCTGAAGAACATGCCTGGGTGTGCTCTGAAGCGAGCCAGTCGTTCCGCACCCTCTCTGTGAAACTGAGCTCTGATCTTTGTCATCTCTCTCTGGTATAGGCGTGGTGTCCGAAAGCCAGGTGTCCTCTGTCTCCTGCGGGCTCTAAGTGTCTCTGCTCTCTGGAGAGTAATTCCCTGCCGTGTAGGGACCGGGAGGGGGATGGATCTTTGAAAAAAATGTAGTAATCTGTGTCTGTCGCCCCCCCTCTGGAGCTGTCTGAGCCTGTAATAATGTCTCTCTGTGGCGCTGTATGTCTAGAATGTATCTCCCCAGTATGCGCTGGTCTGCTGCCTCAAAGATCTGGCGTAGGGAATGTGGCTCTCTAAATAAAATGGGATTTCTCTCTCTGATGGCTGTATATGCTCTGCATCTGCATACATAATGCTCCTCACTCTCCACCTCCTCTCTGCACAATCTGCATACCCTCTCCTCTCGGGGGATCCGTGCTGCTCTGCCAGTCTCAATCTCCAATCTGTGTGATGAAACTCTGAGCTGACCAATAGCCACTCGGGAGCCGTGTGGTAAAAAGCCCTCCATGTATCTAGGCCTCTCTATAAATCCATCATCAGTGATACTCATGAAGTGATCTCTGTAGTATAGCATCTTCGGTGGAAGAGGCTGTGTAGGCAATATCCATGTCTCTCGTGTATAGAGCTCCCATAGATCCTGTCTCAATACTCTGTTCCTCTCACTATGAGAGAGACGGATATGTGGTGCATTCCTGTCATACTGGAATGGTGGTAGATGATCCATGTCTAGGCCATGCTGTGAGAACCAATGTGTGACCTGTGCATACCATGATCCTCTGTCTCCTGCCTCAGCCAGCTGTCTAGATGTCTCAAAAGCTCTGTATGACAATCTGTCCTGTGGCATCTCTCTGAATCTGTCTAGCAAGCATATAGTCTGAAATATGGCCTCTACCATCATAGGAGGCGCAGCAAACTCTGCTCGGATAATGTCATGAGGTACTGACGGTTTGCTGCGTATCATGCGTGCCATCATGAGGGCCTATGGTCTCTCTATCTGTGTCCACCAATGGGTAGCAAGGCCTAGCGCCCATACCGCTGCTCCATACATCAATGCCGGTGTGACTAATGTGTCAAATAGCCATCCCTTCGTCCGGGGCTCCTGAAAATGCGCCTGGTGGCACTGTCTCTCTAGCATAGCCAATGTTGCATATCCCCATGTCAATCTAGCTCTGGCTGCTGAACCCATGGTGAAGCGTGTGGCTGCTGCAGAGAAGGTAACCCCTAGGTACACGTATGATGTCACCACCTCCACCTGGCATCCTGCGAGAGTGAATGTCAGCTGACTCCTGCCCTGTCTCGATGTATGAAAGACCATAACCTTGGTTTTCCCAAGGTTCACAGTAAGACCCCTCTGTGTGCAGAAATCATGGAGTGCATGTAGATGCTGCTGTAGACCACCTGGAGACTCAGACACTAATACAATATCATCAGCATAGAGCATAATATGTACTGAGGTACCTGCTAAATCAACTCCATCTCCGCCTCCCCGTGTAATGAAGTCAGCCACCTCATCAATGTATAACCCAAATAGCGTGGGGGAAAGTGGGCATCCTTGCTTCACACCAATGGTGCTAGCAATAGTCTCGGACATGCCTCCTGGACATCTGACTCGCCCAAAAACCTGCTCATATAATGCATAGATGCCCCATGTCATATCTGCTGGAATGCCAAGAGACTGTAGGCGCTGAAAGAGCCTCTCTCGTGGTACTGTGTCAAATGCCTTGCGGAAATCCACAAAACAGCAATAGAGCTTTCTCTTCCTCACTCTGGCCTGATCAATCATACATCTCAAAGTGAATACATGGTCAGTGGTAGAGAAAGCTCTCTTAAAGCCTGCCTGCCCTGATGAGCGTAAACCTGCTCGCTCAGCATATAAGCTAAGCTCTTGCTCCAGCACTGCACCATAGAGTTTCGCCAGCACGTGGCCAACCATAACCGTCCTGTAGTTGCTCGGATCGAGCATATCCCCTGTTTTGTGAATCGGCACAATGGTGTGCATCGTCCACTCCGCAGGCAAACCCTCTGCTAGTGCCCTGTTAAACAAGTGTGCAAGAAAAGGAGCTAAAGAATCTACTGCATATATGAGATGCTCACCCTGCAGGCCCATATGATCGGCGGCCCGTCCATGCTGTAGGCGGCGGATAGCTTCCTGTACCATCGAGTGGGTAAAGAAGCTAGCTGTGGTAGGTCGAGGCTCTTGTGGCTGAGGTATAGGTGGCTGCTGTGGGGCGTGGTATAGACCCTCTGCATATGTGTGCCATGTCTGTGGGTCTGCAATAGGTGTCGGGGTCCGGGGCTCTCTGAAGTGCCGCCATGAGACAGGGCTATCTCTACTCATGAAGAAATGAAAGATCTCTAGCTCTTGTATCTCTGCGAAGACCCGCCTTTTGCGGCGAGTAAGTCTCCTCATCTCTCTCCTCGACTCCTGCTCTGTGATGGCTCCCAAGGCTCTCTGTATGCGGAGCCGTGAGTATAGGGCTCTGCACTCGTCATCATACCATCTGTTCTGGGGCATAGTCCAGGTCTCGCAGGCTCTCCTGAGTGTACACGATGTGGGAAGCTCTGTAATGTAGCCGTGTGTAGGAGTGATGCCAGCTGGGCTGTAATGGTATCCATAGGTGCCAGGGGATCCATGAGTAGGAGTCCATCCTCTACTCTGCCAGTGTATATGTCTGCCATGTCATGTGTGAAGTATATGGTAGTGTGTGGCGTCGATATGTGGGGGACTGGTGATACTGGTGATCCGGCTAGTGAAAATGCCAAGTATGTATGATCTGCTCCAATAGGACGAGATGGAATGGAGAATGAGGTGACAAGCTGTGATGCCTCCACAGACCCCATAATGTAGTATACCACCGTGCCTCCGGTCCGTGTATGACCCCCATGTGGGAAGCATGTCAGCCCTCCTAATCCCGGCCACTGTAACATCCCGTTATAAATAACGAGACGATGCCTGGCTCCCAACTCTAGTAAGTGGTCCCCATAATGTCCTCTGTCTGGTCCAGTGTCCTCTGATGCCTGACTAGCCCCTATCTCCTCTGGATCCACAGGGTGGAGGATCTCCATGTCATCATAGTTGTACACCTCACACTGTCTGCTCTGTGTGTGGGCATTGAAGTCGCCCGTAAGAAACACTTCCCCTAGTGTAGAATAATGCATAATCTCCTCTGACAGACAAGTGTATGGCGAGGCTCCTGTCTTCTCCTCTTGTGGCATGTCCTCTGTAATGACATAGGAGGATCCTGATGGAGAAAAGTAACATAGAGCTATGTATATAACCCTGTCCTGTGAGAGCTGTAAGCTGATCCACATGTATCTGGCCTCTGGATCCTGTGCTACCACTCTCAGTCTCCCCTGTAGCTCCCGTCTAAATAGGATTGCTACTCCCCCCGACCCTCTCGAGGTACCCTGGCGTGTGGTCCTCCTGTATGCTGACTCCCACTGGAATCCCTCTACTCGAGGTAGCCCTCTCTCAGGGCTCTGATGTGTCTCTGTCAGAAGTATGATGTCTCTCCCCACCATAACATGCTCTAGTCGTCCAGGCTGCACCCATAGTGAACCATTACAGTTCCATACTGCCATGTGTATCTCTGTCAGTTGCCTGGTCTGTGTCCCATAGGCCCCAAACCGCTAATCCATGGGCCGGCCATCAATGATGACCTGACCATCTCGATAGAAGGCCTTCTTGCCTTCTCTCCTCGCGTGTAAGACTCGTGGCATGCAAGTTCTCCTATGCTCAAGCTGCATCCTCATGAGATCATCATCCAAGAAAATAGGAGCTCCCTCTAAACCTCGTAGTATAACCCTCTTCCTCATGAAGGTGATCCTCTCCGTCTCTCCTGCAAACTGTAGGATGAGGGCTCGCTTGTGTGTTGAGTCTTTCCCGGCTCTCCATGCTTTGGTGAAGGGGAGAGGGTGCTCTTCCTTGTAGCCGAGCTTCATGCATAGAAGCTGTCCATCTTTCTCGGGAGTGGAGTCGGGTGTCTCGGCTATACCTGTGACTCGAATGTTGAGGCGGCGGGCATGCCTCATCTTCTCCTCCTCAATGGTGGTGTGAATGATTTGGTGTTCTTCCCTTTGAGTCTCCTCCCTCACTTCTTTACGGATGTTCTTCTTCACCACCTCGACCCATCCTGACTGCTTGGCTTCGAGCTTTCCCTCCATGTCCTTTGTGATCTCCTTGGAGATCTCTTCTTTGATGGCCGTGAGAGTGTTGTCATTGATCTCCCCTTCTTCCTTCTCAGCATTCTTGATGGCTACCATTTCCACTTTCAATGCACTCACCTCCTCCTTGAGTGCCGTGTTCTCTTGTTCGAGGTTCGTGACCCGTGCTTCGAGAGCTATGATGTGCCGATGTAGTTTGTTTTCCACCTCATTGAGGTTGGAATCGGATGTCTTCTTGTTCTCCTTGATTAGTGCCTTCATTGCCATCTCGAGGGCCTCGAGTTTCTCTTGGAGACTCGGGGCCATCCCTCCAGGTCACTCTGCAGTCCTTCCCACAGGCAGGGAGGAGAGAGAGAGAGAGTTATGTTGCTGCCTTGGGGGCCTGAGCAGGGGTGGGTGTGGAAAGGGGCCCGACCAGGGGCAAAATGGCGGGCAGATGCGAGCTGGCGGAAAGGGGTGAGCACAGGCGAACTGGCGGAAAGATGCGAACTGGGGGGCACAGGCGAACTGGCGGAAAGGGGTGAGCACAGGCGAACTGGCGGAAAGATGCGAACTGGGGGGCACAGGCGAACTGGCGGAAAGGGGTAAGCACAGGCGAAGGGGGCCGACCAGGGGCAAAATGGCGGGCAGATGCGAGCTGGCGGAAAGGGTTGAGCACAGGCGAGCTGGCGGAGAGAGAGAGAGAGAGAGAGAGGCTTATGATTATTATTTCTTTGTGGAATGATACTGTTATTGTTTACCTCTTACAGAATGACAATGCTCGCTATTTACCTGGTACTGGTCCAGCAATTCTTCCTGATTGCAAACATTGTGGGAAGCGTTTCAATATGGGAGGGCCAATATGGACTGAGCCTATTCATGATTCCGATTGGATATCTTTGATTCTAAGAGGTTTAAATGCAGCTAGGGAAATGTACCCAGCATTTGAGAAAGTGCATGGTGTTCTCACAGCTATTTCTGAGGTACGTTAAGGCTTATAGTTTCATGTTCGGGAGTGTTTTGGTATTGTATTTTCAAGTTGATGATCACTCCTGTGCTTGAGGAAATACATGTCGTCCTGCTGATGAGCTGTTGGGGACTGAAAAGTAGTGATACCTGTTTAATGGAGTCAAAAGCTGCCTTTCACATAGTCCAGCCCTGGCTGGGCCTTGAGTGTCTACTCAAATAGTTTTCCAAGCCTGCTCCAGTGTTGTGCTGGTTCTATTCAAAACTGATGCCCATACTTGTTCTTTTGCTGCTTAGTTAACTAACAATTTGATACTATCACAACCACAATATCTATCATTATTGTGACAAGAATTTCCATATTGGATTGGAGATGGGGAATTTAGGCTTCATGGCCCAAACATGGAGCAAGATGTAGAGGCAAGGAGCCGTGTTTGATAATGCAAACAACTGGGATTAGGATGTTAGATGATGCTTTGATATTGATGATACATGTGACCACATTGCAGTTGAAGGCAGTGAACTAGCATGTATGAGGGTAGATAGGCAGTGAATTTCCATATTGGATTGGAGATGGGGAAGTAAGGCTTCATGGCCCAAACATGGAGCAAGATGTAGAGGCAAGGAGCCGTGTTTGATAATGCAAACAACTGGGATTAGGATGTTAGATGATGCTTTGATATTGATGATGCACGTGACCACATTGCAGTTGAAGGCAGTGAACTAGCATGTATGAGGGTAGATAGGCAGCTGGATGAGCATAAGTTCATACTTCTTCTGTTCATTGTGCTAGGTGGAACAATAATGACAAAGTGGGTGGCTGTTTTCTAAAGAACCCATTTACACAATTAAGGCATCAACCACACTCAGTGGCTTCTGGATAGCCCGAGTTGGCAGAAAAGCTACCTTATATATTACCTCTCGAGCATATGACATTGTGTCCAGCCTTAAGGCTTTCAGTGGAATTAGTAAATAGCTTCTCCAAGGTGCTCTTCTCTAAGTACATATGGAAATAGCATATGGGAATAGCCTAGCCCATATTTAAGTTCTTGTAAGCAAGAGTGCATCTCAAAAGCATGAATACAGAAATGTGACAACACTAATCTCTTTAGAATGATGATCTGCTTTGGTTTTCTATGTAGGAGGGTAGGGAAGGAGAGCTGGCATTCTCATAATCCAGGCTCTTTGTATTTTTCTTGAATCAAGCTGTCAAATTTCTAACTTCATATATTTTCTGCTACACAGGAACTATTGGATGTACCTTTGTATTTAAGTTTGCACTCGTTGTGTGCAACATTGAAATGTACATCTCCTTCTGCGAGCCTGTTCCGCTATGCAGTTGTCAATGCTGGCTATAGGATATCTGGTTCTCACGCATTGCCATTGGGTCTGAAGACAAATGCACCGATGGATGTAGTGTGGGACATAATGCGCTGCTGGGTATGATTTCTGAGGCAGCTGTGTGTTGTTGTTGATGGAAGTTTAGATGTATATGTACTGTGCTAACTCAACTTTGCATGGTAAAAAATTCCCAGGTGAAGAATCATCCTGTGAAGGTGCGACCAGCTGAGACACCTGGAAGTATAATTCTTAGTCAAGAGCCGGTTCTGAAGGTTTGCATTCATTGTTCCTTTTTTATTTGATCAGTAGAAATTTCGACACGAGTAGTTAATGTGAGCTTTCTGTCAGCTAGTTAGAAATTCAACTAGTAGTTTCTTTTGCTCCATTCATACACCCTCAGACATACACTAAGCTCTTTTGAGCAGGCTTGCATATGTGGACGATGGTGGGGTCTGTAAACATTAGTTAGTCAAGTTAGAGCTATTATAGTGACCAAGGCTGTTAGTCATGGCAACAAATGTCATGCTGCTACTTTCAGTTCAGGCTGTTGGCATTTCCATGGTATTGTTACCTAGGACACGATGTTTGTTGGGCTTTAGAGGTATTGCCAGCAGTCCCTAAATTCTATAGGTGATGGGAACTTCTCGTCCTCAATTGAGGAAGTGATCCTTAGAAGAGGCCTCAGCATGAGAACGAAAGTACAAATATAAAATTGTGAGACCATATAGGGAATTTGCGTTGAGGAGGTCAGCAGCAGAGGCATAGAGAGCCATGCAGTTTCTTCTCAAGGCCCAGGTGCATTAAGAGTGGGAAAATGTCAAAAGCTTTACAATTAGGGCGTTTCCTATAACTCAAAACAAAGCATGATCTAAATGTAAAGATGGAACTGTAAAGTATGCTGAGCAGATGCCGGTGGCACGGTATGCCAAAGCGATCTTGTCACGATTGTGAGTATGTATGTATCAGATCCTCTCTTCATTGCTGATTCCTGTTGTAGATGCAAAGAGTAAGCTGCCTAAAAGTTGTATCCTTTCGTCTATGGTCATGTCCTTTCGTCAAAGGACATGCCTCTTCAAATGTGTCTCTTCATCTCGTATATAAGAGACCTATTGTACTCAGTTTAATCAATTCAATTCAATCTTCTCTCAAGTGTTCTCCTAAAGGCTCTTGTTCTCTAAGTTAAGTACTTAAGTAGTAATTAGTACACAATATGAGGGATTAACAATACAATCCTTACAGATCTCGTCCAATTACGGACATGAGTGGGATCAAACTTAGGGATTGCGTAAGATCGAAAAAGGTCCTATGTCTGCGAAGAGGAGTGTATGTCTGGATGTGGCGGCACATAGGAATAGTTTTTTTTGGTGAGCTTTGGGTCTTCAGTACGTTCTACGTGTGGTGCTTGAGAGCTTCTAGCAACAAGGATGGAAACTCCATGAGGCGAGAACCTCTCTATGCATGTCTTGATTGTGGTTTTGGGAGAGGGAGGGAGGGAGAGGTTTATTAATAATACATTGGGGTCCGAAATGCTCCATGAGACCAATGACGGGGTCACTTTAAAAGCACAAAGTAGTGGCTAAAAACAACAAAATCCATAATATATGTGCTGGGTGCTAATAATAGCCAGGAGTAGACTATAAAAGAGTACCTTGGACTCCATTATGACTACTATGAGGAATCCTTTGCCTACCAAGCGCATTGGACCTCATGGGTAGGAGTAGCTCTAGGCAGGCAGTTTTTTTTTCCTGAGTGGTCAACTAGGGTCGAGCTTGGAGCGAGCTGGTCAATCTGGGTGCCGAGGTCAAGCTGTAAGTCAGAGAGCTGGAGTTTGCTAGCTGAAGTCAAAGAGCTAGATTTGTGGCACAGGAAGAAATGGGCGCAGCAGTGGCTGCTGGAGTTGAGTAACGAGTTGTGGCAAAGTCTAGATAGTGCAGCTGGAGTCAAGCTAGGTGCTCACGTCTGGCTGCCCCCAGTGTTTGGACGGCGGCGGGCAATGCACGGTTGGGAGATGGGAGAAAGAAAGACGAAAATCTTGAGCGAGACCCGCACCCGCACCCGCACCCACATGTGTGCACACGGAGAAAGAAAGAAAGATTTTATTAACATCAACAAAAGACCCAACGGGTCTATGAGATTAACGTGTGTCACAAAAGTTCTATGTGAAGACTGAACAAAAGTCCTGCTGCTGCTCCGGTCGGCGGTCCTCTGTAGTCGATGGCTGTAACCCAAAGAAATCTATGATGGAGGTCTGGTGTTACATGCAACTGGTATCATCGTGTAACACGTAGCAAGACCTTCTTTATTAGTGACCATGAAGCAATCCACTTTTATCTTTGTTCATAGGAGATAGAGCTGAAGAGAGAGAATGCAGAGACGACACCAGATTGGGTTCCAATCTACCCACTTAAGGGCCCCCTCCCGCAAGCAGGAGTATTTGCTTTATTACTTTGGAGAACTCCTGCATTACAATGCAGAATACTTACTGAGAATGATTGACGGAGAATGCCAAACACAAGGATGATGTAATTGAAGACAACTTTGAAGCCACTTCGGATAGCCTTATGTGCACCCAGATCTGCTAAGGGAGATGCACTACTGAATGCTGAATGCTGAAGCTTACTTCAGCCTGCCTTGGGACTGCAGCACTTAGGTGTTTGGGCTGAGAATGATGTATGAAAAAGACGAGTTTTTAGGCACACATACTTCTGTAAGAAAACTGCTGAAGACGATGAACTATGAGATGGTTTTAGACAATGGCTGAGGCCTGCTTATATATGGTATTTGCTGCTGGTGGGTGCATCTATGCTGCTGTCGGCCTGCTGTAAAAGCTCACGACCGCAGAAAATGGTCATTTAATGCAAGTTGCCTTCACACGCACGATGCACCTATCGACACTGTTGGCCGACTGCTGCTTATTATCCCCGATTGGCTGTCCCATGCTGCCAATACTGGCCGACTAGATCTGGGGCTGCCATGAGCTTGTCGACAAGGCACCAAGGCCTAGGTTTGCCCCTTTTTGATGGCCCATGGGATTCCCATGAGCCCCAAGGCTGGCCATAAAACAGGCTTATGTCTTTTGCTATAAATGTTTCTAAATGCTTTATATGCTCCTAAACTAGGATGGCCTAAATGAACTGATTGTTCTCCAAGTGGGTTAAATGATACCTACGGCTTGGAATGACCTATGTAGCTTGTGCGTGACATATTCCTGGACTAGGGCTCACAATGGGGTCATGGTGTACGAAAAATGTTCCTAAAAAGGTACTATTTCTGTATAGGTATAGCACTGATGATGAGCCAGTGTGTCACATTGCACCTTAGTGCATGGGTGGGTGTGACATCTGGGAGGCTCTGTCTTTTGGATTGTTGCCTCAGCATGACCTCTTTGTGACGGTGAAGCTCCAATACATACATGCCAAAACACCTTTGGTCCTCATACTACAGGACATGTGAGAGGGGCCCGACACAGTCTAGAAGAGAGAAGGGAATTTCCCTCGAATCTCACAGCAAGGTGGGCATCTAAACAAATAGTTTTCCTTGTCGTCCACCTTGTAGATGAATTGAATTGCTAACAAAGAAAGAGATAATAAAACAAGAAACACGATTTCTATTGACTGCGTTTGTAAGTGGGGAACTCTCCCTTTACAGCTGAGTTCCTCCCCGACTTGATTCATGATACTCAGGCAGGTTTTGTTTAGGAATAGAGCATTCTGATGACTTCTTCACTTTTGAGAGGCGATAGCTTCGGCCAGGATGCAGTAAGAGGATCTCATTGTGCTCCTTGTGGATTTCGAGAAAGCCTATGATAGAGTTGACTGGAGGGCATGATGTGTCCGGAGGAGTGGATTTGTGGTTTTTCTGAACTTTACTCGGCCTCTCACAGTTAGGTTCTTATTCAGGGAGCGAGAGGTGACAGATTTTCCCTCTTGCTCGGTCCGGCGGAGCTGCCCTCTAGCACCCTATCTCTTTCTATTTGTTGTTGAGGCCATGAGCAGTTTTCTCTTAGGTCAGGAGACCGGGCTCCAAGAATTGGGTCTCCCCATCCGTACTCAAGAGGATCCGTTTACCTAGTGGTCACATGCTAGTGGCTCGGCCTCATGTATCTTGGGAGCTTTGATCACGGGACCTGCTAGGGCTCTTGGAGATTAGCTTGCATTCAGACAACTTCCCCCAGTGGCTCAAGAGAGAGGCCTGATTGGGATCCGGGGTAGAGATAGACTCAGCCTTGACATCGACTTTGCCATTCCTCTAGAGTGGCTGACCCTGATCGTAGACCCTCTTCCCCCGTAGTGGTTGGAAGTATTTACCTGGCATGATATTTTCCTGGAAATTCATGGCACGGATGACAACTCGGCATTGGTCCCTTTTTCGATTGGACATCATGGTAAATTAGTAAGATCAAAGTCTCTCTTGGAGGACTTCAAGGATGCACGTTATAGAGGGTGAGGTGATCGGATTCCATGCACATGAGTCGCACATAGACCCACCTCCAACCATTGTGCCTAGGGAGAGACTCTAGCATTTGTGGATTTGGGATAGCCGGTTTATCACGCGCCTCTACTAGTGGGACCCAGGGGAGTGGACTTGGTGTGATCCTGCAGACAAGGAGGAGACTCTGGGTACCCCATTCTTTGCATACACCGCACGACTAGGCTGTAGTATCCAGATGCCCAAGGTTGAGGGCACCCCGGCAGCAGCAAGACACTAGTAGTCTTAGGGCCTCTCACCATGCATTCTCTTAGATTTCTAGAAGAGGCTATGGGACGGTTTTCGACTTTGGAAGATCACCCTCTTTTTGTGGTTGCTGGCCCATCGGTGTTTGGTGATTGGCACATGGTTGGCCATTGGCAGTAGACGAACCGCATGTTCGAGATGTGGCCATCCTTAAAAGTCTTAGTGACATTGTCTTTGGGATTACCTAAGGGCTCGACAAGTTTGGCAGTGGATTCTCCGCATCTTCACTGTGGATAAGACCCCTCCCCATTCTATTACTTGGCGTACTATTGCTGGGGTCACTGAGGCTGAGGTGGTCATGGCTTATGAGGAGGAAAATTGGGGGCATAGTTGTTACGAGGTGCGCCTCTAACAGTTCGAGGCGTTCGAGGTGTACGACTGCCTGATCAAGGCGTCCACTTTTTTTTTTTTTTTTTTTGCTGGTTTGAGTCTTTAGGCACGGGCTTTAAGGGCCCAAGGTAGCCCCTCTCACACACACTCACTCTCCCTCATTCTCTCCCTCTCTCCCTTAAGCCTTTCTCAAGACCCAAAGTTCAAAGTTCAAACTTCAAACACACTAGGATGATGATGTTTTTTATACCCACTTTTGGAGCTCTCTCTATACTCTACCCGTTCATTTTAGTTCATTTCATTTGACTTTGTACCCTTGAATCTTGATGATGTATCCAGATGATGAGGATGGACTATTTTGGTCTCATAGGTCATTTTGGCCTTTTGCAGACGTTTAATACAGCTTTCTTTCTCACACACACACTCTCTCTCCCTCTCTCATACACACCCTCTCTCTCCCTCCCCCAAGGCTCCGACTTGCAGGTTGGGCTTCAAAGACACCTTGTGGCTCTTGATGACTTCTACGCACAGCAGGGGCTCACAGTGAACCTTGGGAAAACCAAGGTTATGATCTTCCACACTTCACCCGCAGTCAGGAGCCACACTACTCTCACATTAGCAGGAGCGCGGGTCGAGGTGGTGAGCTCTTATGTTTACCTTGGCATCACATTTACTAGCTCAGCTGGACGCTTGAGGCAGTCCGAGACAGAGTGACCCGGGGGTATGCAGCTCTTGCTGGCCTTGAGCGTCAGTGTCATCAGGCACATTTTCAGGAACCCCGCACGAAGGGGTGGCTCTTTGATACATTAGTGACACCAGCCTTGATGTATGCAGCAGCGGTTTGGGCACCAGATCTTGCAGCCTCCACATGGGTACAGTCGGAGAGACCACAGATCTTGATGCTCTCGAGGATGATACGTAGCAAACCATCCGTCCCGCACGACATTGTTCGAGCTGAGTTTGCTGCACCACCTATGGCACTGGAGGCATTGTTCCAAACGATCTCCTTTATATACAGGATGAGGGAGATGCCCACGGAGAGATTATCCCGCCGAGCTTTTGAGGCATCCAGACAGCTGGCCGATGCTGGACACACTGGATCTTGGTATGCACAGATGCTACAGTGGTTCTCACATCATGGGATAGACATTGAGCGGTTGCCACCTTTTCAGTATGATCAGTCTGCTCCACGGGGTTACCTCTCTCTCAATGAGAGGAACAGAGTGATGAGACAGGACATATGGCAGCACTACATGCAGAAGACATGGACAGCACCAGAGAGCCCACTACCACTGAAGATGCTGTATTACAGAGATCACTTTATGAGCATCTCAGGGGATGGGTTTATACATCGACCGCGGTACATGGATGTATACATGCCACACAGCTCTCACGTTGCTATTGGACAGCTACGAGTCTCATCACATCAGCTAGAGATAGAGGTTGGGAGAGCGGCACGGGTTCCCAGAATTGAGCGGATATGCAGATTGTGCCGCGAGGAGGTGGAGACTGAGGATCACTTTGTATGTAGATGTAGAGCCCACCAGGGGGTCAGAGATAGATATGCAGGATTGTTTGAGGAGCACTCTTCACTACATCAGTTGATGGAGGCCTCGGACCAAGGACAGCTTGGCAGACTACTACTAGAGCTTCATAGTTCTCGAGAGAGACTCCTCCAGACACCCGCTCCCACTAGGGGTGGGAGACAGTCCCAGCTCACAGATTTCTTCCAGAGAGCTATGCCAGTGCCAGCTGATGTACCACGTGGGGTGACCGCACAGAGAGCAGAGGAATTGAGAGTGAGGAGGAGACCTAGACAGACTGGACATAGAGCACCCCTACTCCTGAAGCTTCTCGGTGACATCTGATCGTATGCAAAAGCGTCAGGAAGCCTTCCTGAGGCTCTGGCGATTTGGTCCTTTTCTCGCAGATAGTGGCAGTGAGCCCACTTGGCACTACAGACCACCTATGTGGTTATTCCCTCCCCCACCCCTTGTATGAGATAGCCTTCTCCTCATAGAGTGGTCGGCCAGAGGAGAATGGCATCCTCCCCCCTTATTTTGTTCTTTGATCCTCTCTCCGCACATGGAGGCAAGTTTGTATCTAGCCTTTGAGGCTATTCTTTGTTAACTAACAGAAGGATGATGTTTCGAAAAAAAAAAGGTGGGGAACTCTCCTTTTTATACAAATGCTCCAAGGCATAGTACAATCCCACACTTCTATTCCCCTTTAATCCTTCCATTAGTTAAAGTCCGCTAGAGGCTAAATGTACATGCTCAAAGCCCTCAATAGAGGTGAAGAGAATAGTTGGGGAAGGTTGTTCCCTCCATGGCTGGCCGCTTTCAGAGGGAGACTACCTCATTTTGGATCTGGGGAGCAATGGAGCTTGCAAGGTGAACAAACAGGCATACACTCCAATAGAGACCACATGAAGCTGGAAAATGTACTCACATTAATGATTAATGAAAGATGAAGTACAAGTACTAAAGTCCTAGCCAACACACAAACCCAGGGCTCAATTCAACTCTGTTTTTGGAAAAGCTGAAAATTTGCGGAAGGGTTTTGATTGCCTAAACACGCTCAAATTCTGGAGTTCTTCAGTTTGGGAGACTTGGAAAATGATGAGGAATACAAATGTGCAAAAACAATGGAAAAAAATTCACTCTGAAAATCGGGCTTTGCAATGGTGGCGCCGCCGACAGCAACGGGTAGAGTAGGCTGCTTAGGCGATGGAGAGGATGTTGCTTAGGCGGCGGAGGCGGAAATGCCCAAATCAAAAATTGATTTGGGGCTTCTTCAATTTGTACCTGGGCGAGTCCTTTGGCGTAGGGAACGCTTCAGAGCAGTGGGTGGAGCAGGGGGCAACAACCAATGTTGGGCGGTGGCTACAGGGTTGCGCAGAGCATAGTAGTTAGGGGGTTGTTGGAAACGGGTTCCCTAAAAGTTTCAAACAGGTTTCGTAAAACCAACCCAAAGTTTCCTACAAGTTTCCTACCTACAGGTGTTTGCATGTACAAAATTCAAATATATACTGTATAAAATATGTAAAAATAACACTAAATGCATAGAATACATGGAAACATCAATTTGAGGCCTAAAGTCTTTGAATCACAAATAACAAAAAACCACATAATCATCCATCATCAATGTCAAATGATCATGATTCATAGACCATGGTCCACTGTCCATGATCCATGATCCAATCATCCATCATTCCATGCCACAAAAAAAATACCATACATGACACCACATAAAAAATTTTATCAAAAGAGTCGCACAGATTTCGACGTTAGATTTGGGACAAAATGTCAAAACATTTGCTTGAAAAAAACGCTTAACTACAAGGAAACGTTTCGGAAACGTTTCCAAGTTTCCTTTCCTATAGGAAACGCGTTTCCTAACTACTATGGCACAGAGTAGCAGGTGTAGGGCCGGACCAGGCAGTAGATCAACGCGAGGTAGCAGGGTGGCTCTTGGCAAGGAGCTGTTGGGGCACAACCAGTTTACGGGCAGATGTGCCAGTGTATGGTATTGGGATATATGATATCAATACCATATATGATATGAGTAGTGCCACATGTGAACATGGGCTAACCAAGGGAACTTTTTCCTTTTGGGTTTTCCCTTTGGAGATTTGGTTTAGTTGTATTATGATATTATGGCGTTGACCTACTAGCTCTACATATTCCAATGCAATCCTATTCTTTGCATCTCTCACCATTGTCTTGTGTGTACTGTGTACTTGCTTGTGAGTGTGCTGCTGTGCTAAATCCTAACTTTGTTGCTGCAACTCCCCTCGTGGGCCAACATTGGTATGAGAGCTACTTCCACTTGCACAGGTCCCCTGCCCAACTTGACACCTCCATCTGCTCCCCCACCCTGGCTGGCGCTTTCCGCCCATTTTTGCCTCCCATCTTGGCCGGACCACCTCCGCCTGGCCCTCAAGCAGCGCTCGCACCACAGTGGGCGGAGCTTCGTCCACTTTATGCCTGACGTGGCACGTGGAAGATTTTCAAATTTTTTGGGGTGTCTTTTGTCCGTCACCTTCATTCGTCGTGGTCATCGTCGCTGTCCCTGTTGCTGGTATCCCTGTCATGATCGGCTCGGCCTCCAGGTACCTGCCTGCGCACTGTCCGTCGTCGCCGTCACCTTCGCTTCTGGCTGGCCTGCCTGTTCGTCATCTAGCATCTTCACATGTTGGCCATTCTAGTCCAAGCTTGTTCTTCGCCCTTTGTTAGTTGGCCACACTAGAACTTCGACCGCTCCATTGTCTCACTTCAGCTCAGCACCTTCAAAAAAAGGGTATTGATTATGATGAGACTTTTGCACCTACTTCTTGTATGGCCACAGTTAGATGTGTTGTTGTATTGGCTACCCATCATGGATGAAAAGATACATATTCATTTGACCAGCCAAGGCTTTCACAATAGTCTGACAGAGAGCACCCTCTAGGTGAAAGAGGATTATGGCACTTTGATTATGCTCATTCTTTATGTGGATGACATGTTGCTACCTGGGAATGATAAGGGGAAAATTTCAGTCTTCAGAGCTGAATTGCAAACCTCATTTGAGATGACAGATTTGGGATTGTTGCATTATTATTTAGGCATACAATTTATGTAGGCAGATGTTGGGATTTATGTACAACAATCAAAGTACATTCAAAAGCTGTTGCACAAGTTTGGGTTTCAAGATTGTAATCCCATCTCTACTCCGATGGACCCAGGGCTTAAATTGAGCATGTATGATGTTGGAGAGCCTTTTGATATAACTGTTTAAAGCCAAGCAGTGGGCTGCCTGATATACTTATGCAACACATGCCCGGATATTCAGTTTGGGGTTTTCCAATGTAGTAAATTTATGCACAGCCTAGGTACGAAGCCTAGGTAAATTTATGCATGCCTCGGCCCATGTGGTTGCCTCGTTTGCCTTCTTCTATTCCTGGAGGGTCTTCATTTGCTCTCTGAGTGTATTCAGCTCATCATTGAGGGATAGTTGAATCTCTCCTTCTTCGAATTGAGTACGTGCCCTCGAGGTCTCGTTTTCCACTCTAAGGGTGGCGACTTGGGCCTCCAGCTCCGTCATTAGTGAGGTATGGTGACTGATTTTTGCGTCCAACATTTGGACCATTTCCTCCTGCATCTTTCTTAGCTGAGTTGCCATGCATGCCTGCATGTCTGCCTTCCACCTATCCTTCTCCTCTTGCATGGAGGCACGCAACTCATGCCTAAGGTCATCACTATCCTTGTTCTCCCCGAGCTTCTTTTGTAGGTGCTCAATGTCCGTATCCTGCATTTTGCATACTTGTCTCATGGCGGTCAGGCATGTTTTGATATGGGTGTCGCCGATCTTCTGTGTGCTCGCCCAAATCGAGCTGTATTTCCTCTCCTTCTCACCTCTAGTCCTTGTTGCCGGCGAGCTGTCCATGCTGGACTGAAGGGGTCTCCCTTCTAGTACTGATTTTGCTCCTCAGCTGGTGGCCCCCATAGATGGCCAGCTGCAAGTGGGGGTAGCAGCAGATAGGTATGTTGCTGCCTTGGGGGACCTGAGCAACGGCGGGTGTGCAAAGGGGGCGAACAGAGAGAGAGAAGCGAATAGATTGTGCAAGGGTGGGTGGTGAAAGGGGGCGAAGAGAGAGAAGCGAACAGATTGTGCAAGGGCGGGTGGTGAAAGGGGGCGAAGAGAGAGAAGCGAACAGAATGTGGGGCGGGCGAACAGAGAGAGAAGCGAACAGAATGTGGGGCAAACAGAGAGAGAAAAGAGCGAACAGATTGTGCAAGGGCGGGTGGCGAAGGAGAGAGAGAGAGAGAGAGAGAGAGAGAGAGAGAGAGAGAGAGAGAGGACTAATACATTTTTGGTTCAATTGGCATTTTGATTTTCAGGCTGATTTCTCAAAAGTGAATTCTGCTCTGAGCAAGGCAAGGGCCAAAGGCGTTCCTAGATTTGTTCCTAATCCAGAGGAGTGTTGGGGACCCAAGCCAAGAGCAGGTCGCCAGATCACTAGTAAGCACTTTCCTTCGCTTGGAGTTGGAGAAATGAATGGGACCTCCCATCAAACTGAGGTAGTGGATGCTGAAGAGGGGCCAGAAACAAAGCGTCAGAAGATTGATTCAGGTGAGGAAAGTTGAGGAGTCCAGCAAAGGAAGTCTTTCGTGCTCTCACCATCATTGTCTGGTTTCTCTTGTACAAGAGAATTTAAATTGACTTTAAGTTGAGTGTACAGTTGGCTATATATTTGACACCAGGCAGTGTTTCTGCTCCCTCTATGCAACCAAGGACATGTGCAAGTGAATGTACAACTCTTCTATTGTGCCAAAAAGAAAGGAATGCCTTTCGAAAACGTTCAAGTCCTCTTCGGTGCTACATCGTTTTACTGACTCAGAAGAAATCTTTAAAACGATTGGACTCGCGCGCTCAGGCTTCCCTTTGGGGAATCCCTTCGCTCCGCTTGCATGTATTATCCGGTTTTCATTGTATTTTTTGAACACAAGGTTTAAGGCAGCATTAAAGGGCTTTTTCTTCTCAAGTTCACAACATCCATTTCTCTTTGGAAAAAAAAAATGTTCACTATAAAATCCTGGAGTGTGTATGCATACACATTATGCAGGCACATACTTTTTCTTTTCAAGTTCACAACACAAATGGGCGTCCTTCATTTGTGTACATGCCCAGTTCATGCAAAAGTTGGAATTTTTGGCTTTATGTAGTTCCAAAGTGCATGTTTTCTTGTGTTATTGGCAAATGTTTAGAACATTGAGTGTGTACTTACCACCACTTGGTCGGCCAGTACCATAGATTTTCAGCTCATTGTGGAAGTAAATATAAACAAATAGTTTAGGTCACTTGTGAAGTTAACAAAAAACGTGTATGCATATGTGATGCACAAACACGCACACACTGGGCATCCTGCATGTGTGCACCTTTAATTTGCATTTTTCCAGAACTTGGGATTCTGGCATTACGGGGTGCCAAGCTGCACTGCTGGAAAAATTTCAGCTCAGAGACATGGAGCGCGCTTGCCACCACTTACTACGCCAATGCCATAGCTTTCAGCTCACTGTGGAAACAGCTTGCAACAACAGTGCCTGAATGTAGTTCTTGTTATTAGGGTTGGTATTTTCTTTGAGGGAACGTGTTCTCCCACAGTAAATGCATGTATCACATACTTGACAAGCCATGTCGTCCATGCCATTCCACGTAAACTACAAGGAAAGAGAAGCTCTACACTCTTTACATTGTTCTTCTAAACATTGGCCACTATTGAGTTTTTACAACCACATTCCATGTATGCTAGAGGAGCCATGCACTCCTTACATCCGAAGATGATTCTGTATGCTCAAAAAAAAAAAAAAAACATACCCAGAGACCGTGGCATATTAGAACTTTTGACTCTCAAAACAATCCCCTCTCTCTCTCTCTCTCTCTGTCTCACACACACACACGATTTTATTATTTTTTGATCTTTACTGTGTGTAATGCATACGTATTCTTTCACACTTACTAATTTGGGAACTTAGCCCCCTCCACATGGCATGTACCTTTGTAAAGTTAGTCATGGACATGGTACCCTCCTTTACATGACCCTCAGCTCCTACCATCAACAAACATAAAAGCTTACTCTCTCTCTCTTGCTCGCTTCTTCACAATATACCAACATCCTTTTTTTTTTCTTTTTTCAAGCCGGGGTCTGACATGGCTTTCTACGTTGCTCGTCGACTCAAACATTGCCATATTCTTTTCATTCTCTTGCTAACCTTTAGCACATAAACACACCCACACTCACATCCATACTCACCCACACTCATGCTAGCTTATGCGTTTGACAACATCTTTCGATCCCCGCAGCTAATGGTGTACCTACTCTGATGATCTTTGCAGCCTACTGCAAAGCCATCTCCCTCCTCATCTAGGTACGAAGGTTCAAAAGGAAATACAAGATCCCTAAAAAGTTCTTTTGGGTCATTTTAAATGGAAAAGTTGATGATTAGTTACATATCATTAGCAAGGAGATTGACTCTTACACGAAAAACCATATCATTAGTTACATATCATTAGCAAGGAGATTGACTCTTACACAAAAAACCATAGGCAAATCATTCACATAACCCTTACATCCTCAATGCCATGTTAATCATAGCAATCCGTGTACATGATTAAGGAAAGCCTACAAGTTCTCTTTACAAGTTTTTTAGGTTTTCAACAAAGAAGTGTGTATTGAAGGTTCGAGGCAAGTCTACAAATTCTTTTTGCAAGCTTTAGGTTAGCTAGGAAGTAATTTATATAACCATCTACAGAAGTGTGTTTTGTAAGCTTATGGAGTTTCATGATGAAGAGGCATTACAATGCAGCAATTCTAGGGACTCTAGAAGGTCCTTCATGAATGAAGAAGAGATAGAAGCATTATGGAAGTATGAAGCTAGCAGAAAGAACCAGCAAAAGGAAAAGAATCAAATTGGCAAAAGGAGCACAAGATTCTAGTTATACAAGAACACTAAAGCGGAAAAGTTTGGAGAAGAGTGTAGAGGATATATTGGGAGGAGTGCTTATGCAATTTGGCAAGTAGGGAGAGGTTGAAGCGATGTAAGATGTTTTGAATGCGTGTTTTGGCATGTGTCAAGGGGAGATCTAAGCGTGTTTTGATATGTGACAAGGAGAGAAACCAAATACATACACCTATCATTTTTGCACTTAAAAGTTCATTGCAAGTGTTAAAAAATTCTAGATCTAATAATGAGCTTTTTGAAAAGCGAAGCGCTTTAACCATGCTTGTGAATGGGCTAGGTGACCAGGAAGATCTAAGTCTTCAAAAAGCATCAAAGTTTCTTGACATACGCCCAAGGAATCTATACAGGGCATTGGATAGAGTTCAAAGTGATGGTTCATTAAGCCAAATGTATTTTGAGCAATGTCGAAGGAAATCAAGAGATGATGTAATTAGTCATGAAATCAAGAGCTAGTTGTTGCTTTTTGGACATAGGAGAGTAGGGTAACAAAAAAAGACGTTTCTCTCGCCAACAAATTGATCGTAACTCAATCCATCTTTTTGATGACTCCGAGGTATGGACCCAATTCAATGGTTTGGCATATGCACAATTTACCATAGTTGTTATGCTATAACAATCCACTCAGGGAATACATATAGCATTGCCACTAAGCTTGGTAGCACATGTACTAATAACCCAAATAGACATGCGACTTACTTCATATGCAATCTAACACTACTAGTCTACTATAATGCACATATAGTAAACCACATTGAGGCGAGTTAGTAGATATGCAATATGTCACACTTTTCTCGCACTCGCCCCGATGGCCAGGTATAGGTCACCCGCTTCAGCGCCATCCATTTTCATGGCTAGTTGATTCAGCAGAGACCCCAATGCACGGTGTCATGCCGTGCCCTCACACCCTCGCCCCCCTGGATCGATGCCGTCACACACCACCCCCCCTCTGTCAGTAAACAATTGATCAGTTTGTGCGAGCTGTGGGAGTGTTTGTGGTTAGCTCTTGGTCAGCTAAGGTTAGCTCGGAGTATTTGTGGTCAAGTGCTGTTGGTCAACTAAGGTTAGCTGAAGACTTGGGAGTGAATATTAGAGTCATTGGAGATTACGATGGACCTAGGAGGATAGCTGGGGGAGTCACCTGTATCAATTTGAGGAGTTTGGAGAATATTCAGGTGTCCAACTGTGTCATTTAGAGGACAGAGGACATCAACTGAGTGGATTGGTACCTTGATTGGGGCTTTTGTTGGTGTTGTGGTGCTAAGTGGTAGTTCCCTCCTCACGGTGTTGTGTTGGGACAAGCTTAATTTGGTGCTTTTTCTGGTGTTGTGGTGCTAAGTGGTTGTTCCCTCCTAACGGTGGTGTGTTCAAACGAGCTATAGAAGCAAGTCTCCCCAAGACATCAACGTGTTCTTGGACATGTATTCTTGTGTGTCTTCTACTATAGCTTTGCCCTTAGGGTAGGGAACTTTTCCATTCACTTGTTTTACCCTAGTTTGATTAGCATCTTATGTGACGTTGAGTTGGGAAGGTCCTTGTGGCTTTTGTTTAGGTTCTTAAGGCTTCCCAATCACATCTACAAATCTTAATTTGGATGAGACCTGAGCAGTGGAGACTAGAGGATTTGTGTTGCAAAAGGGACTACACCAAGAAGCAAATGATATAGCCCATTGGTTAATAAGGTATAGAACTGGCATATCGGATATGGCAACTAAGAGGATAGATTTAGTAATTTGAATGTAGCTACTATATTTGAGCATTTAGTCATGAAGGCTAGATAGATGAAAGTGTTTGTAATTGAGACCAAGGAATCACTACTACATAGCAGGGTGACTATGGGAAAGAATCCATCATGCACATGTTCAGATTTTCAAATTAGGGTTCAGACAGGTAGATCATATTGTGCATACAAGCACCTATATTTTGTGTATATTTGGATTAGATGTAAACCATAGCATGTTTATCCATCAACCCACTCTGAAAAGGAGGACTTAGGTGAATAATTTGAAAAGGAGCTCTTTTATTTAGTATCTAAGTTGAATGACAATATTAATGAGAGCTATTTTAGAATGTTTTCTTTAGCAAATTTGCATGAGAATGTGTACATAGCGTTGAAGTCACATAAATATATTATAATATGATATTGTCAACATATAATATTCTTGATGTCATGCCAATTAACTTCCTCTATGAAAGTTTATATACTTTTTGCTTTTTTATATCTTTCTAGGACAAGCAACATGATTCTAATATAATGATTTAAATGGAAATGAAAAAATACATTCTATTGATGCCAACATCATTATTTTATATATAATTGATGTCATATCATTTATCTTCCTCTATAAAGGTTTATATACTTTTCTCTTTTTAAATATCTTTCTAGGACAATCGACATGGTGGTATTACAATGCTTCAAATGGAAATGATAATTTTTTTCTATTAATGTCAATGGTTGGAATATCATCATTTTACATATTAACTTTCTTTAAATGTTGATGTAAACATCAACATTTTATATATTATCAATGTTTGGAATATCTTAACATATTTATTTAAGTATATAATTTTTTTATGCATTTATTTTTCCTACATATAGTATCTATCCATGCAATTATCCATGCAAATCACTTTGTACTTTAAACATGTTCTATCTACATATATGATCTCCTAGCTCTCACTCTCACTCTCACTTGTCTCCCTCTCTCTCACTTTGTGCTTTTAGTATGTTCTCTGTGCATATATGACCCCTTAGCTCTTACTCTTACTCTCACTCTCACTCTTACTCTTACTCTCACTCTCACTCTTATCTCTCATTGTCTCCCTCTCTCTCACTTTCATTCTCTTCCTCACCATCATACTATCCCTCTATGTTACCCTCGTATATGACCAAATAGCTCTCACTCTCACCCTCACTCCGATCTCCCATTTTCTCCCTCTCTCTTGTTGCTGTCATTCTCTTCCTCACCATCATACTCTTCCTCTATCTTACCCTCATTATCTCCCTCATTTCACCCCGATTCTCTCCCTTCCTCATTCTCCCTCTTTCCTTCCCTCTCTCTCACTATCATCCTCTACCTCACCCACCCTCGTTCTCACCCTCTTCCTCATAAATAGCATCTTAAAATTACAATAGAGGCCCATAATCTATGAGACAAGCGTCTAGCGGATGAGCCCATTGACTCAAGAGATGTATATGTGTAGAACATGAAGATTGGAGCTGCCATCACTACTTGGTAGAGTTACGGCTACATTAGGAAGAAAAGGAGGAGCCCCTCCATTGAGGAGTTAAAGAATAGAGTAATCCTTAAAAGCACTTAGGTGTAGGGACCCTTAGAATACTCTCTTGCTACCTAGCTTACATGTAGTTATGTATATCATGTTATTTTTATGAAACAACATATAAGGCTAATGTAATAACTTTTTTAGAATAAGATAAACTTTTACCTATGATAATGAATGTTACTCACCTTGTCAATTTATATTGTTTATTGTTTTTAGAAAACAGTAAGTAAGGCTAATGTAACATCTTTTTGGAATAAAATTATACCAACTTTCCATTTCTCAATCATTTGTTGCATAAGTGCAACAGCTAAGTCTTGCCTGTGGCTCTTTCCCTTTGTTCCGCCGATCTTTGAAGGCACTATGCTAAAAGATGCTTTTGATGGTATTCCTTCAAGGAAGATTCCTTGAAGAATTCCCCATGAAGTTACCATCAAAATCTATCAAAATCTATGGCACTCCCAGAACATGGCTCAAAGTTTTTATGTTTTTCTATGTATAAGGCATTATGCAAGGTTGAATAAAGGACCCCTTCCAAGAATCCTCTAGTTCGTTGTTCATTAGAGAATTTATCATTGTCAAAGCATCAAGAGTGGAGGTATCTCACTCTGTAATGCATTCTCTGATTGATTCTTTCTCTTGATGCTTGTTGACATGGTAGAGTTAAAAGATTGGGTTTCATCGAGTTCCGTGGGCGAGAATACCCAATCATGAATGTAGTCTTCAAGGTGTCAAATTAGCCTTATCTTCTAATTTTAGTGATTGGAACCACTATCCCACCTTCCCTTCCATGGTGAGTAGCACTTACCCTTACCAGGTCATCAAGACAACCACATATGTCGCACATCTGATTGAACACTTTCAAGTGTGTAATGGGATCTCCATTCCCATTACACACTTGAACACTTTCAAGTGTGTAATGGGATCTCCATTCCCATTGAACTTTGGCATTAACTTTACAATCTACATGGGTTTGATCATATTTTGTTACCTTTGGGTATGGTTCCATTGATGCGCAACTGGTGGTAGAGTTGTTGTGAGCCATGTTGCTACCCCTATTTGGGGTGCTATCCTCAAGATATCTTTAATGGTTAGTATAGTGGGTAGAGGCATAGATAGAGACTGAGGTGTGATTGAATGTGCATGCACAAGTTATATCGGTGGGATGCTCGTGCAGGTGTAAATGTGTGTGGGTGCATGTGCAGGTGTGTAAGAGTCTGTGCACATGCATTAGTAAATGAGGTATGTGCATGTGTAGGTGTGTAAGAGTCTGTGCACATGCATTAGTAAATGAGGTATGTGCATGTGTAGGTGTGTAAGAGTCTATGCACATGTATTAGTAAATGAGGTTTGTGCACATGTGTGTAAAAAGGTGGTTGAATGTGCATGTACGATGTGTGCATGCATGGTGGATGTGCACACATAGGTGTTAGTGTCTAGGGTGCATGTGCGAATGCAAGGGAAGGTGTACACATGCATGTGCAAGGGTGTGTGCACATGCGGATGCAAGGGCATGTGTACACATGCATGTGCAAGGGTGTGTGCACATGTGAATGTGCGAATGTCTGCATGCATGCGTAAATACGTATGTTCAATGTGCAAATGGAAATGCTAGTGCATGAGTAACTATGTATGTTCGATGTGCGAATGTCTGCATGCATGCGTAAATACGTATGTTCGATGTGCAAATGGAAATGCGAGTGCATGAGTAACTATGAATGTGTACATGCAGGTGGGTGAATGTGCACATGCGGGTTACAAATATGCATGTTTTAAGGTGTTTTTTAATGATTCTTGGTATGTTTTTAGGCTTTTTGCAATTTTTATCATTCTTGGTGAAGGTAGTACTGTGCACTTGAGCAGGGGGGCTATGTTACATATATACACATCGGCTTAGGATTTGGGATTACCATGCGCATGCTCAATGGGCAAGGGTGGAGAATTTTTTGCCTATTCACAATGAAAGCTTGGATGCCACCATGATCGGCTTTGCTAGCATGCTTAATTGAGCTGTCTTTCCAATTCCAACTTATAAGTTGGTGTTATGGCATGGCACACACAAGTGTTGTGAGATCATGGTAGTCTCTCCGGGGATGGGGCATAGTGGAACAATTGGCACCTTGGGTGACTCATTAAAGATTGGAAGTGTGGGTACTAAGGCAGTCACTTTGATCTTTTTGGCTTCTGGGTTTATGCGGACGTGAGGTTTTTGGGAACCAAATGGAAAAGTTTCCATCGTAAAAGCCATAAGCTTCTAACATCTTTACAGGGGATCAAATGGGACTTGAGGTGTGGATAAGAATGTGTTGCTTGGGGTCCTCACTTGGCAGATCTCCACTCAGTGGTGGGTAGGCTTCTAGTGCTGGCTGATTAGGTCTTTGCTTGGGCATCATACTTTCCTTGGCTAGCCACTCCTTCTTGGTGACCTCCCCTAGAGCCTATTGAGATTGACGTTTGGGGGGTGGTCTTCATCTTCGTCGGCAAGGTTTAGGATCTCCATAAGGGTTTGAGGGGGTGGCTAACACGACAAGGTGAGAATGGTGTGTAGTGTTAGAGGTTACCTGTGGTGGTAGTGGAGGACGAGGCTTGGGTTCCCTCATCTATCAAGGGTACAGTAACGATTCTAAAGGGAGCTTGAGCATTCACGGTCCTTCACCAACTAATGATGCAATTTGTAGCCATAATTCTCCCCCTCCCAACAACGATGATGCCCTTGGGGTCACATAAAACTTGCACGATGTAGGTTTAAATCCAATAAGAAACTCCACTTCAAAACAAATTACAGTTATAGATTGGGAAATATTTACTGTGATATTAGTTATTGTGGATATTGTGAGGTGTGGGTGGCCTAATGAGGTCCATGTCTCCCAACACAAAACATTGTGGCTAGCCCCCGTGTCAACCAAGGTAGGCCACATGGTCAAATAATCTTTTTGGGGGAACTCTAACTCTAAGTGAGCCGGCTCCACTATTGGTTCCATTTCAAATGCATGAAGCACAAATAGGGATGTGACATCGGCACCATCCATTCAAACCTTGTCCCAAGCTTCTATGGAAGACTGTCCATGGTTGTCAGAATGTGAATCTAGTCCTTGGAGTCAGCATGCTCATATTCTTAGTCCTCATCTTCACCATCAAACATCTTATTACAAGCTCTCGAGATATCAATCAACATGGTGTGAGCTTTTATGTTGTATGCCCAATGTCAAACAAGGTAGGCCATGCGGTCAAATGATCTTCTTGGGGGACCTCTTAACAAGTGAGTCAGTTCAACTGTTGGTTCCATTTCAAATGCATCAAGCATGAATAGGGATGTGATATCAGCACCATCCAATCATTTAAACCTTGTCCCAAGCTTCTATGGAAGAGTGTCCATGGTTGTTAGAACGTGAATCTAGTCCTCAGAGTCGGCATGCTCCGAACGGTGCTCATATTATTAGTCCTCATCTTCACTATCCAACATCTGATTACAAGCTCTATAGATATCAATCAACATGGTGTGAGCTTCTATGTTGTATGCCTAGTGTCAACCAAGGTAGGCCACGCGGTCAAATGGTATTTTTTGGGTGAACTTTTAACTCTAAGTGAGCCTCTTCCACTGTTGGTTCCATTTCAAATGTGTCAAGCACGAATAGGTATGTGATATCGGCACCCTCCAATCATTCAAACCTTGTCTCAAGCTTCTATGGAAGAGTGTGCATGGTTGTCAAAATGTGAATCCAATCCTCGGAGTCGACGTGCTCCAAAAGGGGCTCATATTCTTAGTCCTCATCTCCACCATCCAACATCTTATTACAAGCTCTATAGATATCAATAAACATGGTGTGAGCTTCTATGTTGTATGCCCAGTGTCAAACAAGGTAGGCCACGTGGTCAAATAGTCTTTTTAGGGAAAATCCTAACTCTAAGTGAGCCAGTTTCATTGTTGGTTCCATTTCGAATGCATCAAGCATGAATAGGGATGTGATTATCGGCACCATCCAATCGTTCAAATCTTGTCCCAAGCTTCTATGGAAGAGTGTCCATGGTTGTCAGAACGTGAATCCAGTCCTCGGAGTCAGCATGCTCCAAAATAGGCTCATATTCTTAGTCCTCATCTTCACCATCCAACATTTAATTACAAGCTCTATAGATATTAATGCACATGGTGTAAGCTTCTTATTGTATGGTCTATAAATATTGACGGACTTAAGGAGTGTGAGCGGTTGTGTCTGACTCATTGTCAAGAATGCCTCTACCCATGGGATGAGTCTTTCATGTTTTCAAGTTTATTTTCAAAGACTCGTACCCTTGCATATATAAATGTGATTGGTTTCCCAATCGCGAACTAGCCATGTGTCTATCATGTAAGGCCTTCTGAGGATCATTATTGTGTATGATCCTCATCTTTGAAAATCTATCACCACGAAGGTGTGGTGGAAGCTTAATCCAAAGGTCTTAATCTTTGCATCTTGAAGGAAGTGCTCAAAGGTTTAGTAGTGTTCCTATCCCCAAGATTAACCATAAAGCTTATGGCAATGAGTGGTGGGCTTCCTCAGGCCTCCTCCTAGTAATCCTTGGTGATTATGCTGACATCAGCACCACCATCCGAAATTGCGGAGGAAGTTACAGGACATTCATTTCATCACTTTTGAAATAGTTTCCCAGCTTGTTCATGAGAACTTTTGGCTATCCTTTTGTTTTGGTTATGGAGGTATAGCTCATCCTCTTCCTATTCAGGTTCAAATTCACATTTAGTTGTATAGACTCTTAAATTCCAATTCATCCATTTGAATAAGTATTGCTAAAATTGAAATCTTCATAATTAAGGCAAAATTATCGAGACTTGGACTTCCGAGAATAATGAGAAGGTTGTCAGGCCTACTATGTCCCTCATGAAATTTTTGTGCTCACTTTGCTCGTACTCACTCGGAGGTGGGGTTGGACCTACTAATATGTACGGGGTGTGCACTAATTCTTCCCTAGGAGAGGCGGTGCCTTTGATGGGGTTGAAATGAAGTTATCATCAATTATCACATCGGGGAAAATATTGTGGTGACTATGATGACCCATGGAAGGCCAACTTACACCTCCTACTAAGTCCTCCTTCAATGCATCTAGCAATGCAAAATTTGGTCGAATTGGTTCCAGAGGGACAGAGACTCCGAAACCAGGTCTTTTTAAGGCCTCTAAAGAATGGTTACAATTTTGGTCAAGGCCTTTGGTATGCATTGAGGCCCCCAATTGTTCATATGATTAGCCTTGGAATTGGGTCAAGGATATCCCAAGTAAGGTCAATGGTTCATACTCAACTACTTGCTTAAGTATTGGCTCTATCATAAGCTCTTTAGCTTGTTTCATTCACTCTTCCTCCAACATAGGGTTGGAGTACTCTTTGAATTTCTTTGAAAAGTTTTCGTACTCAATGGATTTCTTGTTTTATAACAGGAGATTGCTTGTTTATCCACTGTAAGGGAGGAAACTTTGAAGCTATCATCTGAACCACTTTCAATGGTTATGGTGATCTTGCCTTTGACAACTAATCATGCATTGCGTTTTTGCCTACTCTTTGAGGTTTTGTTCTTTTAGACCTCTGGTTTAGGTTCATTAGGAGGGGATATTGCAGCCTTTTGGGCTTGCACCATAGGGGGACTATATGAATAAGTCCAACTTGTACACTTAACAAGTTACGGCTTGCCAAAGTGGACTGATGCTCTAGCCACTCGAGTGATTTTCACTCTGTTGGGACAATTCTTGAAAACATGTCCAAAGTGGATTGATGCTCTAGCCACTCAAGTGATTTTCACTCTATTGTTGGTGACAATTCTTGAAAGCATGTTTGAATCCACACTTGTAACATGTGCCTCTGCATGAAATGGCATTGGGGTTTAGATTGGATTCAGAGTTGGGGCACTAGGTGGATGGTAGGTCTTCTCCTCTTTGTTGCATCTCACAACCTCGACCAGAGAGGTATGGTCAATGGGGATGGGGGTTACTCTAGATATTTACAAGAATCGTATGGCTTATACAACTCATAGCTCTCCTATTGTAGACTCTTAGAGTAGTCCGTTGGCAAAGTCACCGAGTATTGTTACATTAGTGCGGTTCTAGGAGTAACCGATTGGGGTGGTAATATTGGAGGTGGATATGGCATCAATGGTGGACCTCGTGGAAAATGATTTTAATATGTAGGCCCTTTATTAGGTGCCAGGTAGAGAAGCATTTGGTATGGGACGTAGGGCTAGTGATTGCTATGGGTTGTGGTGTTAGGTTTGGTACCAACATGGGTCGTGGTTCCCAAGGTTCTAGTAATGAGCACAAAGCTCTTAGTGTCTAGGCTGCTATGGTTGTATGGTTTCGATGACAGATTGCACACCAAACCATGTCTCTTTATGGGAATAGATGTGGGTGTTCTACTTGGGGTGCTAGCTGAGGCTAGCTTTGAGGTTTCCCTTGGGGTTGGCCTTACCTATATTGGCCTATACAATTTAGCATATTCTCTACCAACGTGTCCATGCTCATAACCTTAACTAAGACTCTAGCTGGTGTTGGTGGTTGGGCACCCTTGGCTAATGATGAGGCTTTGGATTATAAGTCCCCTATCTCTTAGTTTAGGTGGATGACTTCTACATCCTTCTAGGTCTATCGCCTCACGGAGCACTCGTCCAACTGAAGATGCCTAGACCTATAGAGGTGGTCGTTGGCGCCTCTTGCTCTTAAGACTAATCATGAATCAATCAATGATGAGTGATAGATCCTCCAATCTTTCAAGGGTGCTATGCTTGGTTCTAGCAATGTAATCCCGCATCGTTTCTCTCCCTCTTGCTTAAGGTTATATATATGTGCGATAGGGCTCCATCTGGCTCCACCAGGCATGAATCCCACGAGGATCGTATGTGTGTTTGCAAGGCCTCGTGCTAAAGTTTGAATGACTATGGTGGATTATCAATCCTTCTATGGCCTCGTAAATTTGATTGAACTTCTCGAAGTACTGATGAATAGGGTCTCCAGTTTTATCAAATTTGGTCATCATCCTTAAGAATCTATAGATTTGGCTTGGTTCTACCCAACTTTGAGCCTCTAGGTGCTATGTTGGCAATCCCCTTCCCATTTCAAACGCCATCCTTAGAATGTCTCTTATGTATTCATGTGGTAGGCGACATAAGGAAGTATTTGTGCAAAACCCTCGAGATCTCTTACCCTATGGGATTGGGCTATACAATTTTTCAATGGCACTTATCCTCTATCGACATCATGGCTTTGAGGTTGCAAGCTTATTGGCTGAGGACATGTTCTATGAATGCCCTTGTATTCAATGTAAATAACCCACATATGTGGGTAGAAGTATAGGTCATACTCGTTTGCAATACCCTTGACAAAATCCAACCCCACTTGTCCCTGCCCCCATGAGCTATAGGCCTCAGATATATACCCAGGAATCCAATGTTGAGGCATATACAATATATATGATATAAATGTAAACCTTTCAAATTGTAGTTTCTAGTTGCCATAATAGGTAGTCAAATTTCTCTTTGGCTATCTATTAATTAAAATTTTGAGAATATTCGGCGTGTAGAAAGAAATTTGAAAGCACTACAACAGAATGAGGGTCTAGCAACAACGAAAATAGCAACGCTTTTATTACTACAAGGGCAAGGAGATGGGGCCTATTTCACTACTAGAAACACTACTGAGCTAAGCAATGAAATTTTACAGCTATTTTCACTGTTGAGCAACGATCACATAACCCGTTAAAAAAAAGCTAAGGTAGATTAGGGAGTCATCATAGGATTCCCAACTTTTTTTTTAATATGGACACAGTAAAACTTCAAAAGATGCAAGTAAAAAAATGAAATTTTGATTGAGAATACATTAACTTCAAGTAGTTACAAACATTAATGACTAGCTATACAAAACATTACAACAATATTAATGACTAGCTATACAAAACATTACGACAATAGTAAGGCCTTTGGCCATATACAAAATAAAGCAAGAAAGGGATGGCGAATCAAAATCTTCATCGGAGTCCTTTAAAAAAAAAGACAACTGCAATTAATACTTGGCAAATGTTATAAGTATATTACAATACTTGGCGAAATTACATAATTGTATGAGTCCAAACAAGTCACATACAAAAACAAGCATAATGAAAATCTATGGAATTAGGGACTGCATTGAGGGGTCCACATCTCACGCATTTCGATTATTATATGTCCCTTGCAGCTCCACACTCCTCTCACATTTCCATTACTTCTTGCTTGCACATTTGCATAATTTGTAGTAACACGGTTTGAAGTAACACGATCCTAAAACATAATAAAACTAACATAAGTGAAAATTAGTTTTGAAAAAATAAAGAGGTTATGGTTTTATAAATGTACTTTCTTGCCATGATTGCCAAGCATGGCCTCCAGAAATAACAATCCATCCTTCGTCTTACACTCTTTCAAAGAGAGCTTCCAAACCCCGTTGTAATGCAAAATCATATTCATCTTGTATAGGGAGGTGGTCCACTGCTTCAAGCTATAGACATATAAAAAAATGAACATTGATTTTATGTTATTATTTAAGGTAACCTTCTTTCATAAAAGATAAGATAAAATGTGAGGAAATTTACTATAAGCCTGCATAAATTCCTTAGTCCATTCAAAGACACTCAAAAGCTTATGTAATGGCCTGAAAATATCAACATTAGAATGTTGTGAGTGGTCATGTATTTTTCATTGAGAACAAAGCTTAAATATCCATACAGTTCAATGTGTAGTCAAGAATTTGCAAGACGAGAACAAGCGACTTTGCCATCAGTGCCATTGTGTATTGAGTGAAGAAGAGACACTTTTGAAGTACAGGTACATTAGATCATGGTGGATGAATGGGAAAGTCACTAATGAAAACTTACTAGCCATGGATTGATGGCTTAGTTAGTGGCATATAAGATACCCCCATTGGAGGAATCACCTTGTACGGGTAAGTATTACTTCTTCTATTTTTAGAATATAGAGCTTACACTTTGGATCCTCATATGTTAACTTAATATTTTGTTGTAGGATGTGGATAACGCCACTTTGTCACACATGCCAACCACTAATCTAGCTGAAAAACAAAACATGCAAGTTGGTTGGCAAGAGAGGGTTTCAATGGAACCGTCAGGTTATATGATGTTGTTGTTTTAGATCTCACTAATGTCCTCTTACAATCCATAAAGAAGCATGACTTCATGCAAGGTAAATATCATGGTGCAAGCCCTATACTAACAAATTTAATGGAGAAGGCTAAATCATCAAAAGCTCCAAGCCTATCAACTACGCAGATTGGTGGGAGATGTACTGAGTGGTACAACACCAATGCATGTGTAGTCAAACTATATTTGTGACAATGTTATAGTTACCTGGTGTCAAAAATCAATAGTTATAAACCTTGAGAATGATGACTCATCACATCATCCTGAGTATGTCACAGAGAACCAACCACGCAAGAAAAATGGTAGGAGGTTAAACTTTCCACCTCCTATTCCTACAACTACACAAGGTCGTTAGCATAATGAAGAAGGATTTGTAACTGATGATAAGGTGCAGTAAATTTTTAAGAATGATATCCACAACTCAATGACATCAAACACCTCTAAATAGCAAGGTCACCTACCAAGGATGGTTAGGTGGCCAAGATGGCAAGAAGAGCATCAAAAACTATGGGCGAGGTGTTCCATGTCCTTCTTTCTATGGTATGAGAGAGTGGTCAGGAAGGCAAAGGCATGGAGACCCCCAGTTATATGACCAATTGGAAGGGGTACAAATCTTAATTTGGATGAGACCTGAGCATTGGAGACTAGAGGATTTGTGTTGCAAAAGGGACTACACCAAGAAGCAAATGATATAGCCCATTGGTTAATAAGGTATAGAACTGGCATATCGGATATGGCAACTAAGAGGATAGATTTAGTAATTTGAATGTAGCTACTATATTTGAGCATTTAGTCATGAAGGCTAGATAGATGAAAGTGTTTGTAATTGAGACCAAGGAATCACTACTACATAGCAGGGTGACTATGGGAAAGAATCCATCATGCACATGTTCAGATTTTCAAATTAGGGTCCAGACAGGTAGATCATACTGTGCATACAAGCACCTATATTTTGTGTATATTTGGATTAGATGTAAACCATAGCATGTTTATCCATCAACCCACTCTGAAAAGGAGGACTTAGGTGAATAATTTGAAAAGGAGCTCTTTTATTTAGTATCTAAGTTGAATGACAATATTAATGAGAGCTATTTTAGAATGTTTTCTTTAGCAAATTTGCATGAGAATGTGTACATAGCGTTGAAGTCACATAAATATATTATAATATGATATTGTCAACATATAATATTCTTGATGTCATGCCAATTAACTTCCTCTATGAAAGTTTATATACTTTTTGCTTTTTTATATCTTTCTAGGACAAGCAACATGATTCTAATATAATGATTTAAATGGAAATGAAAAAATACATTCTATTGATGCCAACATCATTATTTTATATATAATTGATGTCAAATCATTTAGCTTCCTCTATAAAGTTTTATATACTTTTCTCTTTTTAAATATCTTTCTAGGACAATCGACATGGTGGTATTACAATGCTTCAAATGGAAATGATAATTTTTTTCTATTAATGTCAATGGTTGGAATATCATCATTTTACATATTAACTTTTTTTAAATGTTGATGTAAACATCAACATTTTATATATTATCAATGTTTGGAATATCTTAACATATTTATTTAAGTATATAATTTTTTTATGCATTTATTTTTCCTACATATAGTATCTATCCATGCAAATCACTTTGTACTTTAAACATGTTCTATCTACATATATGACCTCCTAGCTCTCACTCTCACTCTCACTTGTCTCCCTCTCTCTCACTTTGTGCTTTTAGTATGTTCTCTGTGCATATATGACCCCTTAGCTCTTACTCTTACTCTCACTCTCACTCTTACTCTTACTCTCACTCTCACTCTTATCTCTCATTGTCTCCCTCTCTCTCACTTTCATTCTCTTCCTCACCATCATACTATCCCTCTATCTTACCCTCGTATATGACCCCATAGCTCTCACTCTCACCCTCACTCCGATAGATCCCATTTTCTCCCTCTCTCTTGTTGCTGTCATTCTCTTCCTCACCATCATACTCTTCCTCTATCTTACCCTCATTATCTCCCTCATTTCACCCCGATTCTCTCCCTTCCTCATTCTCCCTCTTTCCTTCCCTCTCTCTCACTATCATCCTCTACCTCACCCACCCTCGTTCTCATCCTCTTCCTCATAAATAGCATCTTAAAATTACAATAGAGGCCCATAATCTATGAGACAAGCGTCTAGCGGATGAGCCCATTGACTCAAGAGATGTATATGTGTAGAACATGAAGATTGGAGCTGCCATCACTACTTGGTAGAGTTACGGCTACATTAGGAAGAAAAGGAGGAGCCCCTCCATTGAGGAGTTAAAGAATAGAGTAATCCTTAAAAGCACTTAGGTGTAGGGACCCTTAGAATCCTCTCTTGCTACCTAGCTTACATGTAGTTATGTATATCATGTTATTTTTATGAAACAACATATAAGGCTAATGTAATAACTTTTTTAGAATAAGATAAACTTTTACCTATGATAATGAATGTTACTCACCTTGTCAATTTATATTGTTTATTGTTTTTAGAAAACAGTAAGTAAGGCTAATGTAACATCTTTTTGGAATAAAATTATACCAACTTTCCATTTCTCAATCATTTGTTGCATAAGTGCAACAGCTAAGTCTTGCCTGTGGCTCTTTCCCTTTGTTCCGCCGATCTTTGAAGGCACTATGCTAAAAGATGCTTTTGATGGTATTCCTTCAAGGAAGATTCCTTGAAGAATTCCCCATGAAGTTACTATCAAAATCTATCAAAATCTATGGCACTCCCAGAACATGGCTCAAAGTTTTTATGTTTTTCCATGTATAAGGCATTATGCAAGGTTGAATAAAGGACCCCTTCCAAGAATCCTCTAGTTCGTTGTTCATTAGAGAATTTATCATTGTCAAAGCATCAAGAGTGGAGGTATCTCACTCTGTAATGCATTCTCTGATTGATTCTTTCTCTTGATGCTTGTTGACATGGTAGAGTTAATAGATTGGGTTTCATCGAGTTCCGTGGGCGAGAATACCCAATCATGAATGTAGTCTTCAAGGTGTCAAATTAGCCTTATCTTCTAATTTTAGTGATTGGAACCACTATCCCACCTTCCCTTCCATGGTGAGTAGCACTTACCCTTACCAGGTCATCAAGACAACCACATATGTCGCACATCTGATTGAACACTTTCAAGTGTGTAATGGGATCTCCATTCCCATTGAACTTTGGCATTAACTTTACAATCCACATGGGTTTGATCATATTTTGTTACCTTTGGGTATGGTTCCATTGATGCGCAACTGGTGGAGTTGTTGTGAGCCATGTTGCTACCCCTATTTGGGGTGCTATCCTCAAGATATCTTTAATGGTTAGTATAGTGGGTAGAGGCATAGATAGAGACCGAGGTGTGAGTGAATGTGCATGCACAAGTTATATCGGTGGGATGCTCGTGTAGGTGTAAATGTGTGTGGGTGCATGTGCAGGTGTGTAAGAGTCTGGGCGAGTACGATGTGTGCATGTATGGTGGATGTGCACACATAGGTGTCAGTGTCTAGGGTGCATGTGCGAATGCAAGGGAAGGTGTACACATGCATGTGCAAGGGTGTGTGCACATGCGGATGCAAGGGCATGTGTACACATGCATGTGCAAGGGTGTGTGCACATGTGAATGTGTGAATGTCTGCATGCATGCATAAATACGCATGTTCGATGTGCAAATGGAAATGCTAGTGCATGAGTAACTATGAATGTGTACATGCAGGTGGGTGAATGTGCACATGCGGGTTACAAATATGCATGTTTTAAGGTGTTTTTTAATGATTCTTGGTATGTTTTTAGGCTTTTTGCAATTTTTATCATTCTTGGTGAAGGTAGTACTGTGCACTTGAGCAGGGGGGCTATGTTACATATATACACATCGGCTTAGGATTTGGGATTACCATGCGCATGCTCAATGGGCAAGGGTGGAGAATTTTTTGCCTATTCACAATGAAAGCTTGGATGCCACCATGATCGGCTTTGCTAGCATGCTTAATTGAGCTGTCTTTCCAATTCCAACTTATAAGTTGGTGTTATGGCATGGCACACACAAGTGTTGTGAGATCATGGTAGTCTCTCCGGGGATGGGGCATAGTGGAACAATTGGCACCTTGGGTGACTCATTAAAGATTGGAAGTGTGGGTACTAAGGCAGTCACTTTGATCTTTTTGGCTTCTGGGTTTATGCGGACGTGAGGTTTTTGGGAACCAAATGGAAAAGTTTCCATCGTAAAAGCCATAAGCTTCTAACATCTTTACAGGGGATCAAATGGGACTTGAGGTGTGGATAAGAATGTGTTGCTTGGGGTCCTCACTTGGCAGATCTCCACTCAGTGGTGGGTAGGCTTCTAGTGCTGGCTGATTAGGTCTTTGCTTGGGCATCATACTTTCCTTGGCTAGCCACTCCTTCTTGGTGACCTCCCCTAGAGCCTATTGAGATTGACGTTTGGGGGGTGGTCTTCATCTTCGTCGGCAAGGTTTAGGATCTCCATAAGGGTTTGAGGGGGTGGCTAACACGACAAGGTGAGAATGGTGTGTAGTGTTAGAGGTTACCTGTGGTGGTAGTGGAGGACGAGGCTTGGGTTCCCTCATCTATCAAGGGTACAGTAACGATTCTAAAGGGAGCTTGAGCATTCACGGTCCTTCACCAACTAATGATGCAATTTGTAGCCATAATTCTCCCCCTCCCAACAACGATGATGCCCTTGGGGTCACATAAAACTTGCACGATGTAGGTTTAAATCCAATAAGAAACTCCACTTCAAAACAAATTACAGTTATAGATTGGGAAATATTTACTGTGATATTAGTTATTGTGGATATTGTGAGGTGTGGGTGGCCTGATGAGGTCCATGTCTCCCAACACAAAACATTGTGGCTAGCCCCCGTGTCAACCAAGGTAGGCCACATGGTCAAATAATCTTTTTGGGGGAACTCTAACTCTAAGTGAGCCGGCTCCACTATTGGTTCCATTTCAAATGCATGAAGCACAAATAGGGATGTGACATCGGCACCATCCATTCAAACCTTGTCCCAAGCTTCTATGGAAGAGTGTCCATGGTTGTCAGAATGTGAATCTAGTCCTTGGAGTCAGCATGCTCATATTCTTAGTCCTCATCTTCACCATCAAACATCTTATTACAAGCTCTCGAGATATCAATCAACATGGTGTGAGCTTTTATGTTGTATGCCCAGTGTCAAACAAGGTAGGCCATGCGGTCAAATGATCTTCTTGGGGGACCTCTTAACAAGTGAGTCAGTTCAACTATTGGTTCCATTTCAAATGCATCAGCATGAATAGGGATGTGATATCAGCACCATCCAATCATTTAAACCTTGTCCCAAGCTTCTATGGAAGAGTGTCCATGGTTGTTAGAACGTGAATCTAGTCCTCGGAGTGGGCATGCTCCGAACGGTGCTCATATTATTAGTCCTCATCTACACTATCCAACATCTGATTACAAGCTCTATAGATATCAATCAACATGGTGTGAGCTTCTATGTTGTATGCCTAGTGTCAACCAAGGTAGGCCATGCGGTCAAATGGTATTTTTTGGGGGAACTTTTAACTCTAAGTGAGCCTCTTCCACTGCTGGTTCCATTTCAAATGTGTCAAGCACGAATAGGTATGTGATATTGGCACCCTCCAATCATTCAAACGTTGTCCCAAGCTTCTATGGAAGAGTGTGCATGGTTGTCAAAATGTGAATCCAATCCTCGGAGTCGACGTGCTCCAAAAGGGGCTCATATTCTTAGTCCTCATCTCCACCGTCCAACATCTTATTACAAGCTCTATAGATATCAATAAACATGGTGTGAGCTTCTATGTTGTATGCCCAGTGTCAAACAAGGTAGGCCACGTGGTCAAATAGTCTTTTTAGGGAAAATCCTAACTCTAAGTGAGCCAGTTTCATTGTTGGTTCCATTTAAAATGCATCAAGCATGAATAGGGATGTGATTATCGGCACCATCCAATCGTTCAAATCTTGTCCCAAGCTTCTATGGAAGAGTGTCCATGGTTGTCAGAACGTGAATCCAGTCCTCGGAGTCAGCATGCTCCAAAATAGGCTCATATTCTTAGTCCTCATCTTCACCATCCAACATTTAATTACAAGCTCTACAGATATTAATGCACATGGTGTAAGCTTCTTATTGTATGCTCTATAAATATTGACGGACTTAAGGAGTGTGAGCGGTTGTGTCTGACTCATTGTCAATAATGCCTCTACCCATGGGATGAGTCTTTCATGTTTTCAAGTTTATTTTCAAAGACTCGTACCCTTGCATATATATAAATGTGATTGGTTTCCCAATCGTGAACTAGCCATGTGTCTATCATGTAAGGCCTTCTGAGGATCATTATTGTGTATGATCCTCATCTTTGAAAATCTATCACCACGAAGGTGTGGTGGAAGCTTAATCCAAAGGTCTTAATCTTTGCATCTTGAAGGAAGTGCTCAAAGGTTTAGTAGTGTTCCTATCCCCAAGATTAACCATAAAGCTTATGGCAATGAGTGGTGGGCTTCCTCAGGCCTCCTCCTAGTAATCCTTGGTGATTATGCTGACATCAGCACCACCATCCGAAATTGCGGAGAAAGTTACAGGACATTCATTTCATCACTTTTAAAATAGTTTCCCAGCTTGTTCATGAGAACTTTTGGCTATCCTTTTGTTTTGGTCATGGAGGTGTAGCTCATCCTCTTCCTATTCAGGTTCAAATTCACATTTGGTTGTATAGACTCTTAAATTCCAATTCATCCATTTGGATAAGTATTGCTAAAATTGAAATCTTCATAATTAAGGCAAAATTATCGAGACTTGGACTTCCGAGAATAATGAGAAGGTTGTCAGGCCTACTATGTCCCTCATGAAATTTTTGTGCTCACTTTGCTCGTACTCACTCGGAGGTGGGGTTGGACCTACTAATATGTACGGGGTGTGCACTAATTCTTCCCTAGGAGAGGCGGTGCCTTTGATGGGGTTGAAATGAAGTTATCATCAATTATCACATCGGGGAAAATATTGTGGTGACTATGATGACCCATGGAAGGCCAACTTACACCTCCTACTAAGTCCTCCTTCAATGCATCTAGCAATGCAAAATTTGGCCGAATTGGTTCCAGAGGGACAGAGACTCCGAAACCAGGTCTTTGTAAGGCCTCTAAAGAATGGTTACATTTTTGGTCAAGGCCTTTGGTATGCATTGAGGCCCCCAATTGTTCATATGATTAGCCTTGGAATTGGGTCAAGGATATCCCAAGTAAGGTCAATGGTTCATACTCAACTACTTGCTTAAGTATTGGCTCTATCATAAGCTCTTTAGCTTGTTTCATTCACTCTTCCTCCAACATAGGGTTGGAGTACTCTTTGAATTTCTTTGAAAAGTTTTCGTACTCAATGGATTTCTTGTTTTATAACAGGAGATTGCTTGTTTATCCACTGTAAGGGAGGAAACTTTGAAGCTATCATCTGAACCACTTTCAATGGTTATGGTGATCTTGCCTTTGACAACTAATCATGCATTGCGTTTTTGCCTACTCTTTGAGGTTTTGTTCTTTTAGACCTCTGGTTTAGGCTCATTAGGAGGGGATATTGCAGCCTTTTGGGCTTGCACCATGTGGGCTTGCACCATAGGGGGACTATATGAATAAGTCCAACTTGTACACTTAACAAGTTACGGCTTGCCAAAGTGGACTGATGCTCTAGCCACTCGAGTGATTTTCACTCTGTTGGGACAATTCTTGAAAACATGTCCAAAGTGGATTGATGCTCTAGCCACTCAAGTGATTTTCACTCTGTTGTTGGTGACAATTCTTGAAAGCATGTTTGAATCCACACTTGTAACATGTGCCTCTGCATGAAATGGCATTGGGGTTTAGATTGGATTCAGAGTTGGGGCATGGTAGGTCTTCTCCTCTTTGTTGCATCTCACAACCTCGACCAGAGAGGTATGGTCAATGGATGGGGGTTACTCTAGATATTTACAAGAATCGTATGGCTTATACAACTCATAGCTCTCCTATTGTAGACTCTTAGAGTAGTCCGTTGGCAAAGTCACCGAGTATTGTTACATTAGTGCGGTTCTAGGAGGAACCGATTGGGGTGGTAATATTGGAGGTGGATATGGCATCAATGGTGGACCTCGTGGAAAATGATTTTAATATGTAGGCCCTTTATTAGGTGCCAGGTAGAGAAGCATTTGGTATGGGACGTAGGGCTAGTGATTGCTATGGGTTGTGGTGTTAGGTTTGGTACCAACATGGGTCGTGGTTCCCAAGGTTCTAGTAATGAGCACAAAGCTCTTAGTGTCTAGGCTGCTGTAGCATTGAAAACTCTATGGTTGTATGGTTTCGATGACAGATTGCACACCAAACCATGTCTCTTTATGGGAATAGATGTGGGTGTTCTACTTGGGGTGCTAGTTGAGGGTAGCTTTGAGGTTTCCCTTGGGGTTGGCCTTACCTATATTGGCCTATACAGTTTAGCATATTCTCTACCAACGCGTCCATGCTCGTAACCTTAACTAAGACTCTAGCTGGTGTTGGTTGGGCACCCTTGACTAATGATGAGGCTTTGGATTATAAGTCCCCTATCTCTTAGTTTAGGTGGATGACTTCTACATCCTTCTAGGTCTATCGCCTCACGGAGCACTCTTCAACTGAAGATGCCTAGACCTATAGAGGTGGTCGTTGGCACCTCTTGCTCTTAAGACTAATCATGAATCAATCAATGATGAGTGATAGATCGTCCAATCTTTCAAGGGTGCTATGCTTGGTTCTAGCAATGTAATCCCGCATCGTTTCTCTCCCTCTTGCTTAAGGTTATATATATGTGCGATAGGGCTCCATCTGGCTCCACCAGGCACGAATCCCACGAGGATCGTATGTGTGTTTGCAAGGCCTCGTGCTAAAGTTTGAATGACTATGGTGGATTATCAATCCTTCCATGGCCTCGTAAATTTGATTGAACTTCTCGAAGTACTGATGAATAGGGTCTCCAGTTTTATCAAATTTGGTCATCATCCTTAAGAATCTATAGATTGGCTTGGTTCTGCCCAACTTTGAGCCTCTAGGTGCTATGTTGGCAACCCCCTTCCCATTTCAAATGCCATCCTTAGAATGTCTTCTATGTATTCATGTGGTAGGCGACATAAGGAAGTATTTGTGCAAAACCCTCGAGATCTCTTACCCTATGGGATTGGGCTATACGATTTTTCAATGGCACTTATCCTCTGTCGACATCATGGCTTTGAGGTTGCAAGCTTATTGGCTGAGGACATGTTCTATGAATGCCCTTGTATTCAATGTAAATAACCCACATATGTGGGTAGAAGTATAGGTCATACTCGTTTGCAATACCCTTGACAAAATCCAACCCCACTTGTCCCTGCCCCCATGAGCTATAGGCCTCAGATATATACCCAGGAATCCAATGTTGAGGCATATACAATATATATGATATAAATGTAAACCTTTCAAATTGTAGTTTCTAGTTGCCATAATAGGTAGTCAAATTTCTCTTTGGCTATCTATTAATTAAAATTTTGAGAATATTCGGCGTGTAGAAAGAAATTTTAAAGCACTACAACAGAATGAGGGTCTAGCAACAACGAAAATAGCAACGCTTTTATTACTACAAGGGCAAGGAGATGGGGCCTATTTCACTACTCGGAACACTACTGAGCTAAGTAATGAAATTTTACAGCTATTTTCACTGTTGAGCAACGATCACATAACCTGTTAAAAAGAAAGCTAAGGTAGATTAGGGAGTCATCATAGGATTCCCAACTTTTTTTTAATATGGACACAGTAAAACTTCAAAAGATGCAAGTAAAAAAATGAAATTTTGATTGAGAATACATTAACTTCAAGTAGTTACAAACATTAATGACTAGCTATACAAAACATTACAACAATATTAATGACTAGCTATACAAAACATTACGACAATAGTAAGGCCTTTGGCCATATACAAAATAAAGCAAGAAAGGGATGGCGAATCAAAATCTTCATCGGAGTCCTTTTAAAAACTGCAATTAATACTTGGCAAATGTTATAAGTATATTACAATACTTGGCGAAATTACATAATTGTATGAGTCCAAACAAGTCACATACAAAAACAAGCATAATGAAAATCTATGGAATTAGGGACTGCATTGAGGGGTCCACATCTCACGCATTTCGATTATTATATGTCCCTTGCAGCTCCACACTCCTCTCACATTTCCATTACTTCTTGCTTGCACATTTGCATAATTTGTAGTAACACGGTTTGAAGTAACACGATCCTAAAACATAATAAAACTAACATAAGTGAAAATTAGTTTTGAAAAAATAAAGAGGTTATGGTTTTATAAATGTACTTTCTTGCCATGATTGCCAAGCATGGCCTCCAGAAATAACAATCCATCCTTCGTCTTACACTCTTTCAAAGAGAGCTTCCAAACCCCGTTGTAATGCAAAATCATATTCATCTTGTATAGGGAGGTGGTCCACTGCTTCAAGCTATAGACATATAAAAAAATGAACATTGATTTTATGTTGTTATTTAAGGTAACCTTCTTTCATAAAAGATAAGATAAAATGTGAGGAAATTTACTATGAGCCTACTTAAATTCCTTAGTCCATTCAAAGACACTCAAAAGCTTATGTAATGGCCTGAAAATATCAACATTAGAATGTTGTGAGTGGTCATGTATTTTTCATTGAGAACAAAGCTTAAATATCCATACAGTTCAATGTGTAGTCAAGAATTTGCAAGACGAGAACAAGCGACTTTGCCATCAGTGCCATTGTGTATTGAGTGAAGAAGAGACACTTTTGAAGTACAGGTACATTAGATCATGGTGGATGAATGGAAAAGTCACTAATGAAAACTTACTAGCCATGGATTGATGGCTTAGTTAGTGGCATATAAGATACCCCCATTGGAGGAATCACCTTGTACGGGTAAGTATTACTTCTTCTATTTTTAGAATATAGAGCTTACACTTTGGATCCTCATATGTTAACTTAATATTTTGTTGTAGGATGTGGATAACGCCACTTTGTCACACATGCCAACCACTAATCTAGCTGAAAAACAAAACATGCAAGTTGGTTGGCAAGAGAGGGTTTCAATGGAACCGTCAGGTTATATGATGTTGTTGTTTTAGATCTCACTAATGTCCTCTTACAATCCATAAAGAAGCATGCCTTCATGCAAGGTAAATATCATGGTGCAAGCCCTATACTAACAAATTTAAGGGAGAAGGCTAAATCATCAAAAGCTCCAAGCCTATCAACTACGCAGATTGGTGGGAGATGTACTGAGTGGTACAACACCAATGCATGTGTAGTCAAACTATATTGGTGATAATGTTATAGTTACCTGGTGTCAAAAATCAATAGTTATAAACCTTGAGAATGATGACTCATCACATCATCCTGAGTATGTCACAGAGAACCAACCACGCAAGAAAAATGGTAGGAGGTTAAACTTTCCACCTCCTATTCCTACAACTACACAAGGTCGTTAGCATAATGAAGAAGGATTTGTAACTGAAGATAAGGTGCAGTAAATTTTTAAGAATGATATCCACAACTCAATGACATCAAACACCTCTAAATAGCAAGGTCACCTACCAAGGATGGTTAGGTGGCCAAGATGGCAAGAAGAGCATCAAAAACTATGGGCGAGGTGTTCCATGTCCTTCTTTCTATGGTATGAGAGAGTGGTCAGGAAGGCAAAGGCGTGGAGACCCCCAGTTATATGACCAATTGGAAGGGGTACAAATCTTAATTTGGATGAGACCTGAGCATTGGAGACTAGAGGATTTGTGTTGCAAAAGGGACTACACCAAGAAGCAAATGATATAGCCCATTGGTTAATAAGGTATAGAACTGGCATATCGGATATGGCAACTAAGAGGATAGATTTAGTAATTTGAATGTAGCTACTATATTTGAGCATTTAGTCATGAAGGCTAGATAGATGAAAGTGTTTGTAATTGAGACCAAGGAATCACTACTACATAGCAGGGTGACTATGGGAAAGAATCCATCATGCACATGTTCAGATTTTCAAATTAGGGTTCAGACAGGTAGATCATACTGTGCATACAAGCACCTATATTTTGTGTATATTTGGATTAGATGTAAACCATAGCATGTTTATCCATCAACCCACTCTGAAAAGGAGGACTTAGGTGAATAATTTGAAAAGGAGCTCTTTTATTTAGTATCTAAGTTGAATGACAATATTAATGAGAGCTATTTTAGAATGTTTTCTTTAGCAAACTTGCATGAGAATGTGTACATAGCGTTGAAGTCACATAAATATATTATAATATGATATTGTCAACATATAATATTCTTGATGTCATGCCAATTAACTTCCTCTATGAAAGTTTATATACTTTTTGCTTTTTTATATCTTTCTAGGACAAGCAACATGATTCTAACATAATGATTTAAATGGAAATGAAAAAATACATTCTATTGATGCCAACATCATTATTTTATATATAATTGATGTCATATCATTTATCTTCCTCTATAAAGGTTTATATACTTTTCTCTTTTTAAATATCTTTCTAGGACAATCGACATGGTGGTATTACAATGCTTCAAATGGAAATGATAAATTTTTTCTATTAATGTCAATGGTTGGAATATCATCATTTTACATATTAACTTTTTTTAAATGTTGATGTAAACATCAACATTTTATATATTATCAATGTTTGGAATATCTTAACATATTTATTTAAGTATATAATTTTTTTATGCATTTATTTTTCCTACATATAGTATCTATCCATGCAATTATCCATGCAAATCACTTTGTACTTTAAACATGTTCTATCTACATATATGACCTTCTAGCTCTCACTCTCACTCTCACTTGTCTCCCTCTCTCTCACTTTGTGCTTTTAGTATGTTCTCTGTGCATATATGACCCCTTAGCTCTTACTCTTACTCTCACTCTCACTCTTACTCTTACTCTCACTCTCACTCTTATCTCTCATTGTCTCCCTCTCTTTCACTTTCATTCTCTTCCTCACCATCATACTATCCCTCTATCTTACCCTCGTATATGACCCCATAGCTCTCACTCTCACCCTCACTCCGATCTCCCATTTTCTCCCTCTCTCTTGTTGCTGTCATTCTCTTCCTCACCATCATACTCTTCCTCTATCTTACCCTCATTATCTCCCTCATTTCACCCCGATTCTCTCCCTTCCTCATTCTCCCTCTTTCCTTCCCTCTCTCTCACTATCATCCTCTACCTCACCCACCCTCGTTCTCACCCTCTTCCTCATAAATAGCATCTTAAAATTACAATAGAGGCCCATAATCTATGAGACAAGCGTCTAGCGGATGAGCCCATTGACTCAAGAGATGTATATGTGTAGAACATGAAGATTGGAGCTGCCATCACTACTTGGTAGAGTTACGGCTACATTAGGAAGAAAAGGAGGAGCCCCTCCATTGAGGAGTTAAAGAATAGAGTAATCCTTAAAAGCACTTAGGTGTAGGGACCCTTAGAATCCTCTCTTGCTACCTAGCTTACATGTAGTTATGTATATCATGTTATTTTTATGAAACAACATATAAGGCTAATGTAATAACTTTTTTAGAATAAGATAAACTTTTACCTATGATAATGAATGTTACTCACCTTGTCAATTTATATTGTTTATTGTTTTTAGAAAACAGTAAGTAAGGCTAATGTAACATCTTTTTGGAATAAAATTATACCAACTTTCCATTTCTCAATCATTTGTTGCATAAGTGCAACAGCTTAGTCTTGCCTGTGGCTCTTTCCCTTTGTTCCGCCGATCTTTGAAGGCACTATGCTAAAAGATGCTTTTGATGGTATTCCTTCAAGGAATATTCCTTGAAGAATTCCCCATGAAGTTACCATCAAAATCTATCAAAATCTATGGCACTCCCAAAACATGGCTCAAAGTTTTTATGTTTTTCCATGTATAAGGCATTATGCAAGGTTGAATAAAGGACCCCTTCCAAGAATCCTCTAGTTCGTTGTTCATTAGAGAAATTATCATTGTCAAAGCACCAAGAGTGGAGGTATCTCACTTTTGTAATGCATTCTCTGATTGATTCTTTCTCTTGATGCTTGTTGACATGGTAGAGTTAATAGATTGGGTTTCATCGAGTTCCGTGGGTGAGAATACCCAATCATGAATGTAGTCTTCAAGGTGTCAAATTAGCCTTATCTTCTAATTTTAGTGATTGGAACCACTATCCCACCTTCCCTTCCATGGTGAGTAGTAGCACTTACCCTTACCAGGTCATCAAGACAACCACATATGTCGCACATCTGATTGAACACTTTCAAGTGTGTAATGGGATCTCCATTCCCATTGAACTTTGGCATTAACTTTACAATCTACATGGGTTTGCTCATATTTTGTTACCTTTGGGTATGGTTCCATTCTGGTGGTAGAGTTGTTGTGAGCCATGTTGCTACCCCTATTTGGGGTGCTATCCTCAAGATATCTTTAATGGTTAGTATAGTGGGTAGAGGCATAGATAGAGACTGAGGTGTGATTGAATGTGCATGCACAAGTTATATCGGTGGGATGCTCGTGCAGGTGTAAATGTGTGTGGGTGCATGTGCAGGTGTGTAAGAGTCTGTGCACATGCACTAGTAAATGAGGTATGTGCATGTGTAGGTGTGTAAGAGTCTATGCACATGTATTAGTAAATGAGGTTTGTGCACGTGTGTGTAAAAAGGTGGTTGAATGTGCATGTACGATGTGTGCATGCATGGTGGATGTGCACACATAGGTGTCAGTTTCTAGGGTGCATGTGCGAATGCAAGGGAAGGTGTACACATGCATGTGCAAGGGTGTGTGCACATGCGGATGCAAGGGCATATGTACACATGCATGTGCAAGGGTGTGTGCACATGTGAATGTGCGAATGTCTGCATGCATGCATAAATACGCATGTTCGATGTGCAAATGGAAATGCTAGTGCATGAGTAACTATGAATGTGTACATGCAGGTGGGTGAATGTGCACATGCGGGTTACAAATATGCATGTTTTAAGGTGTTTTTTAATGATTCTTGGTATGTTTTTAGGATTTTTGCAATTTTTATCATTCTTGGTGAAGGTAGTACTGTGCACTTGAGCAGGGGGGCTATGTTACATATATACACATCGGCTTAGGATTTGGGATTACCATGCGCATGCTCAATGGGCAAGGGTGGAGAATTTTTTGCCTATTCACAATGAAAGCTTGGATGCCACCATGATCGGCTTTGCTATCATGCTTAATTGAGTTGTGTCTTTCCAATTCCAACTTATAAGTTGGTGTTATGGCATGGCACACACAAGTGTTGTGAGATCATGGTAGTCTCTCCGGGGATGGGGCATAGTGGAACAATTGGCACCTTGGGTGACTCATTAAAGATTGGAAGTGTGGGTACTAAGGCAGTCACTTTGATCTTTTTGGCTTCTGGGTTTATGCGGACGTGAGGTTTTTGGGAACCAAATGGAAAAGTTTCCATCGTAAAAGCCATAAGCTTCTAACATCTTTACAAGGGATCAAATGGGACTTGAGGTGTGGATAAGAATGTGTTGCTTGGGGTCCTCACTTGGCAGATCTCCACTCAATGGTGGGTAGGCTTCTAGTGCTGGCTGATTAGGTCTTTGCTTGGGCATCATACTTTCCTTGGCTAGCCACTCCTTCTTGGTGACCTCCCCTAGAGCCTATTGAGATTGACGTTTGGGGGGTGGTCTTCATCTTCGTCGGCAAGGTTTAGGATCTCCATAATGGTTTGAGGGGGCGCTAAAACGACAAGGTGAGAATGGTGTTTAGTGTTAGAGGTTACCTGTGGTGGTAGTGGAGGACGAGGCTTGGGTTCCCTCATCTATCAAGGGTACAGTAACGATTCTAAAGGGAGCTTGAGCATTCACGGTCCTTCACCAACTAATGATGCAATTTGTAGCTAAATCCAATAAGAAACTCCACTTCAAAACAAATTACAGTTATAGATTGGGAAATATTTACTGTGATATTAGTTATTGTGGATATTGTGAGGTGTGGGTGGCCTGATGAGGTCCATGTCTCCCAACACAAAATGTTGTGGCTAGCCCCCGTGTCAACCAAGGTAGGCCACATGGTCAAATAATCTTTTTGGGGGAACTCTAACTCTAAGTGAGCCGGCTCCACTATTGGTTCCATTTCAAATGCATGAAGCACAAATAGGGATGTGACATCGGCACCATCCATTCAAACCTTGTCCCAAGCTTCTATGGAAGACTGTCCCCCATGGTTGTCAGTTTGTGAATCTAGTCCTTGGAGTCAGCATGCTCATATTCTTAGTCGTCATCTTCACCATCAAACATCTTATTACAAGCTCTCGAGATATCAATCAACATGGTGTGAGCTTTTATGTTGTATGCCCAGTGTCAAACAAGGTAGGCCATGCGGTCAAATGATCTTCTTGGGGGACCTCTTAACAAGTGAGTCAGTTCAACTGTTGGTTCCATTTCAAATGCATCAAGCATGAATAGGGATGTGATATCAGCACCATCCAATCATTTAAACCTTGTCCCAAGCTTCTATGGAAGAGTGTCCATGGTTGTTAGAACGTGAATCTAGTCCTCGGAGTGGGCATGCTCCGAACAGTGCTCATATTATTAGTCCTCATCTTCACTATCCAACATCTGATTACAAGCTCTATAGATATCAATCAACATGGTGTGAGCTTCTATGTTGTATGCCTAGTGTCAACCAAGGTAGGCCATGCGGTCAAATGGTATTTTTTGGGTGAACTTTTAACTCTAAGTGAGCCTCTTCCACTGTTGGTTCCATTTCAAATGTGTCAAGCACGAATAGGTATGTGATGTCGGCACCCTCCAATCATTCAAACCTTGTCCCAAGCTTCTATGGAAGAGTGTGCATGGTTGTCAAAATGTGAATCCAATCCTCGGAGTCGACGTGCTCCAAAAGGGGCTCATATTCTTAGTCCTCATCTCCACCATCCAACATCTTATTACAAGCTCTATAGATATCAATAAACATGGTGTGAGCTTCTATGTTGTATGCCCAGTGTCAAACAAGGTAGGCCACGTGGTCAAATAGTCTTTTTAGGGAAAATCCTAACTCTAAGTGAGCCAGTTTCGTTGTTGGTTCCATTTCAAATGCATCAAGCATGAATAGGGATGTGATTATCGGCACCATCCAATCGTTCAAATCTTGTCCCAAGCTTCTATGGAAGAGTGTCCATGGTTGTCAAAACGTGAATCCAGTCCTCAGAGTCAGCATGCTCCAAAATAGGCTCATATTCTTAGTCCTCATCTTCACCATCCAACATTTAATTACAAGCTCTACAGATATTAATGCACATGGTGTAAGCTTCTTATTGTATGCTCTATAAATATTGACGGACTTAAGGAGTGTGAGCGCTTGTGTCTGACTCATTGTCAAGAATGCCTCTACCCATGGGATGAGTCTTTCATGTTTTCAAGTTTATTTTCAAAGACTTGTACCCTTGCATATATAAATGTGATTGGTTTCCCAATCGTGAACTAGCCATGTGTCTATCATGTAAGGCCTTATGAGGATCATTATTGTATATGATCCTCATCTTTGAAAATCTATCACCACGAAGGTGTGGTGGAAGCTTAATCCAAAGGTCTTAATCTTTGCATCTTGAAGGAAGTGCTCAAAGGTTTAGTAGTGTTCCTATCCCCAAGATTAACCATAAAGCTTATGGCAATGAGTGGTGGGCTTCCTCAGGCCTCCTCGTAGTAATCCTTGGTGATTATACTGACATCAGCACCATCCGAAATTGCGGAGGAAGTTACAGGACATTCATTTCATCACTTTTGAAATAGTTTCCCAGCTTGTTCATGAGAACTTTTGGCTATCCTTTTGTTTTGGTTATGGAGGTATAGCTCATCCTCTTCCTATTCAGGTTCAAATTCACATTAGTTGTATAGACTCTTAAATTCCAATTCATCCATTTGGATAAGTATTGCTAAAATTGAAATCTTCATAATTAAGGCAAGATTATCGAGACTTGGACTTCCGAGAATAATGAGAAGGTTGTCAGGGCTACTATGTCCCTCATGAAATTTTTGTGCTCACTTTGCTCGTACTCACTCTGAGGTGGGGTTGGACCTACTAATATGTACGGGGTGTGCACTAATTCTTCCCTAGGAGAGGCGGTGCCTTTGATGGGGTTGAAATGAAGTTATCATCAATTATCACATCGGGGAAAATATTGTGGTGACTATGATGACCCATGGAAGGCCAACTTACACCTCCTACTAAGTCCTCCTTCAATGCATCTAGCAATGCAAAATTTGGTCGAATTGGTTCCAGAGGGACAGAGACTCCGAAACCAGGTCTTTTTAAGGCCTCTAAAGAATGGTTACAATTTTGGTCAAGGCCTTTGGTATGCATTGAGGCCCCCAATTGTTCATATGATTAGCCTTGGAATTGGGTCAAGGATATCCCAAGTAAGGTCAATGGTTCATACTCAACTACTTGCTTAAGTATTGGCTCTATCATAAACTCTTTAGCTTGTTTCATTCACTCTTCCTCCAACATAGGGTTGGAGTACTCTTTGAATTTCTTTGAAAAGTTTTCGTACTCAATGGATTTCTTGTTTTATAACAGGAGATTGCTTGTTTATCCACTGTAAGGGAGGAAACTTTGAAGCTATCATCTGAACCACTTTCAATGGTTATGGTGATCTTGCCTTTGACAACTAATCATGCATTGCGTTTTTGCCTACTCTTTGAGGTTTTGTTCTTTTAGACCTCTGGTTTAGGCTCATTAGGAGGGGATATTGCAGCCTTTTGGGCTTGCACCATGTGGGCTTGCACCATAGGGGGACTATATGAATAAGTCCAACTTGTACACTTAACAAGTTACGGCTTGCCAAAGTGGACTGATGCTCTAGCCACTCGAGTGATTTTCACTCTGTTGGGACAATTCTTGAAAACATGTCCAAAGTGGATTGATGCTCTAACCACTCAAGTGATTTTCACTCTGTTGTTGGTGACAATTCTTGAAAGCATGTTTGAATCCACACTTGTAACATGTGCCTCTGCATGAAATGGCATTGGGGTTTAGATTGGATTCAGAGTTGGGGCATGGTAGGTCTTCTCCTCTTTGTTGCATCTCACAACCTCGACCAGAGAGGTATGGTCAATGGATGGGGGTTACTCTAGATATTTACAAGAATCGTATGGCTTATACAACTCATAGCTCTCCTATTGTAGACTCTTAGAGTAGTCCGTTGGCAAAGTCACCGAGTATTGTTACATTAGTGCGGTTCTAGGAGGAACCGATTGGGGTGGTAATATTGGAGGTGGATATGGCATCAATGGTGGACCTCGTGGAAAATGATTTTAATATGTAGGCCCTTTATTAGGTGCCAGGTAGAGAAGCATTTGGTATGGGAAGTAGGGCTAGTGATTGCTATGGGTTGTGGTGTTAGGTTTGGTACCAACATGGGTCGTGGTTCCCAAGGTTCTAGTAATGAGCACAAAGCTCTTAGTGTCTAGGCTGCTGTAGCATTGAAAACTCTATGGTTGTATGGTTTCGATGACAGATTGCACACCAAACCATGTCTCTTTATGGGAATAGATGTGGGTGTTCTACTTGGGGTGCTAGCTGAGGCTAGCTTTGAGGTTTCCCTTGGGGTTGGCCTTACCTATATTGGCCTATACAGTTTAGCATATTCTCTACCAACGCGTCCATGCTCGTAACCTTAACTAAGACTCTAGCTGGTGTTGGTTGGGCACCCTTGGCTAATGATGAGGCTTTGGATTATAAGTCCCCTATCTCTTAGTTTAGGTGGATGACTTCTACATCCTTCTAGGTCTATCGCCTCACGGAGCACTCTTCGACTGAAGATGCCTAGACCTATAGAGGTGGTCGTTGGCGCCTCTTGCTCTTAAGACTAATCATCAATCAATCAATGATGAGTGATAGATCGTCCAATCTTTCAAGGGTGCTATGCTTGGTTCTAGCAATGTAATCCCGCATCGTTTCTCTCCCTCTTGCTTAAGGTTATATATATGTGCGATAGGGCTCCATCTGGCTCCACTAGGCATGAATCCCACGAGGATTGTATGTGTGTTTGCAAGACCTCGTGCTAAAGTTTGAATGACTATGGTGGATTATCAATCCTTTCATGGCCTCGTAAATTTGATTGAACTTCTCGAAGTATTGATGAATAGGGTCTCCAGTTTTATCAAATTTGGTCATCATCCTTAAGAATCTATAGATTGGCTTGGTTCTGCCCAACTTTGAGCCTCTAGGTGCTATGTTGGCAACCCCCTTCCCATTTCAAACGCCATCCTTAGAATGTCTTCTATGTATTCATGTGGTAGGCGACATAAGGAAGTATTTGTGCAAAACCCTCGAGATCTCTTACCCTATGGGATTGGGCTATACGATTTTTCAATGGCACTTATCCTCTGTCGACATCATGGCTTTGAGGTTGCAAGCTTATTGGCTGAGGACATGTTCTATGAATGCCCTTGTATTCAATGTAAATAACCCACATATGTGGGTAGAAGTATAGGTCATACTCGTTTGCAATACCCTTGACAAAATCCAACCCCACTTGTCCCTGCCCCCATGAGCTATAGGCCTCAGATATATACCCAGGAATCCAATGTTGAGGCATATACAATATATATGATATAAATGTAAACCTTTCAAATTGTAGTTTCTAGTTGCCATAATAGGTAGTCAAATTTCTCTTTGGCTATCTATTAACTAAAATTTTAAGAATATTCGGCGTGTAGAAAGAAATTTTAAAGCACTACAACAGAATGAGGGTCTAGCAACAACGAAAATAGCAATGCTTTTATTACTACAAGGGCAAGGAGATGGGGCCTATTTCACTACTAGAAACACTACTGAGCTAAGCAATGAAATTTTACAGCTATTTTCACTGTTGAGCAACGATCACATAACCTGTTAAAAAAAAAGCTAAGGTAGATTAGGGAGTCATCATAGGATTCCCAACTTTTTTTTAATATGGACACAGTAAAACTTCAAAAGATGCAAGTAAAAAAATGAAATTTTGATTGAGAATACATTAACTTCAAGTAGTTACAAACATTAATGACTAGCTATACAAAACATTACAACAATATTAATGACTAGCTATACAAAACATTACGACAATAGTAAGGCCTTTGGCCATATACAAAATAAAGCAAGAAAGGGATGGCGAATCAAAATCTTCATCGGAGTCCTTTAAAAAAAAAGACAACTGCAATTAATACTTGGCAAATGTTATAAGTATATTACAATACTTGGCGAAATTACATAATTGTATGAGTCCAAAAAAGTCACATACAAAAACAAGCATAATGAAAATTTATGGAATTAGGGATTGCATTGAGGGGTCCACATCTCACGCATTTCGATTATTATATGTCCCTTGCAGCTCCACACTCCTCTCACATTTCCATTACTTCTTGCTTGCACATTTGCATAATTTGTAGTAACACGGTTTGAAGTAACACGATCCTAAAACATAATAAAACTAACATAAGTGAAAATTAGTTTTGAAAAAATAAAGAGGTTATGGTTTTATAAATGTACTTTCTTGCCATGATTGCCAAGCATGGCCTCCAGAAATAACAATCCATCCTTCGTCTTACACTCTTTCAAAGAGAGCTTCCAAACCCCGTTGTAATGCAAAATCATATTCATCTTGTATAGGGAGGTGGTCCACTGCTTCAAGCTATAGACATATAAAAAAATGAACATTGATTTTATGTTGTTATTTAAGGTAACCTTTTTTCATAAAAGATAAGATAAAATGTGAGGAAATTTACTATAAGCCTGCTTAAATTCCTTAGTCCATTCAAAGACAATCAAAAGCTTATGTAATGGCGTGAAAATATCAACATTAGAATGTTGTGAGTGGTCATGTATTTTTCATTGAGAACAAAGCTTAAATATCCATACAGTTCAATGTGTAGTCAAGAATTTGCAAGACGAGAACAAGCGACTTTGCCATCAGTGCCATTGTGTATTGAGTGAAGAAGAGACACTTTTGAAGTACAGGTACATTAGATCATGGTGGATCACTAATGAAAACTTACTAGCCATGGATTGATGGCTTAGTTAGTGGCATATAAGATACCCCCATTGGAGGAATCACCTTGTACGGGTAAGTATTACTTCTTCTATTTTTAGAATATAGAGCTTACACTTTGGATCCTCATATGTTAACTTAATATTTTGGATTGATGGCTTAGTTAGTGGCATATAAGATACCCCCATTGGAGGAATCACCTTGTACGGGTAAGTATTACTTCTTCTATTTTTAGAATATAGAGCTTACACTTTGGATCCTCATATGTTAACTTAATATTTTGTTGTAGGATGTGGATAACGCCACTTTGTCACACATGCCAACCACTAATCTAGCTGAAAAACAAAACATGCAAGTTGGTTGGCAAGAGAGGGTTTCAATGGAACCGTCAGGTTATATGATGTTGTTGTTTTAGATCTCACTAATGTCCTCTTACAATCCATAAAGAAGCATGCCTTCATGCAAGGTAAATATCATGGTGCAAGCCCTATACTAACAAATTTAAGGGAGAAGGCTAAATCATCAAAAGCTCCAAGCCTATCAACTACGCAGATTGGTGGGAGATGTACTGAGTGGTACAACACCAATGCATGTGTAGTCAAACTATATTGGTGATAATGTTATAGTTACCTGGTGTCAAAAATCAATAGTTATAAACCTTGAGAATGATGACTCATCACATCATCCTGAGTATGTCACAGAGAACCAACCACGCAAGAAAAATGGTAGGAGGTTAAACTTTCCACCTCCTATTCCTACAACTACACAAGGTCGTTAGCATAATGAAGAAGGATTTGTAACTGAAGATAAGGTGCAGTAAATTTTTAAGAATGATATCCACAACTCAATGACATCAAACACCTCTAAATAGCAAGGTCACCTACCAAGGATGGTTAGGTGGCCAAGATGGCAAGAAGAGCATCAAAAACTATGGGCGAGGTGTTCCATGTCCTTCTTTCTATGGTATGAGATAGTGGTCAGGAAGGCAAAGGCGTGGAGACCCCCAGTTATATGACCAATTGGAAGGGGTACAAATCTTAATTTGGATGAGACCTGAGCATTGGAGACTAGAGGATTTGTGTTGCAAAAGGGACTACACCAAGAAGCAAATGATATAGCCCATTGGTTAATAAGGTATAGAACTGGCATATCGGATATGGCAACTAAGAGGATAGATTTAGTAATTTGAATGTAGCTACTATATTTGAGCATTTAGTCATGAAGGCTAGATAGATGAAAGTGTTTGTAATTGAGACCAAGGAATCACTACTACATAGCAGGGTGACTATGGGAAAGAATCCATCATGCACATGTTCAGATTTTCAAATTAGGGTTCAGACAGGTAGATCATACTGTGCATACAAGCACCTATATTTTGTGTATATTTGGATTAGATGTAAACCATAGCATGTTTATCCATCAACCCACTCTGAAAAGGAGGACTTAGGTGAATAATTTGAAAAGGAGCTCTTTTATTTAGTATCTAAGTTGAATGACAATATTAATGAGAGCTATTTTAGAATGTTTTCTTTAGCAAATTTGCATGAGAATGTGTACATAGCGTTGAAGTCACATAAATATATTATAATATGATATTGTCAACATATTATATTCTTGATGTCATGCCAATTAACTTCCTCTATGAAAGTTTATATACTTTTTGCTTTTTTATATCTTTCTAGGACAAGCAACATGATTCTAATATAATGATTTAAATGGAAATGAAAAAATACATTCTATTGATGCCAACATCATTATTTTATATATAATTGATGTCATATCATTTATCTTCCTCTATAAAGGTTTATATACTTTTCTCTTTTTAAATATCTTTCTAGGACAATCGACATGGTGGTATTACAATGCTTCAAATGGAAATGATAATTTTTTTCTATTAATGTCAATGGTTGGAATATCATCATTTTACATATTAACTTTTTTTAAATGTTGATGTAAACATCAACATTTTATATATTATCAATGTTTGGAATATCTTAACATATTTATTTAAGTATATAATTTTTTTATGCATTTATTTTTCCTACATATAGTATCTATCCATGCAATTATCCATGCAAATCTCTTCCTCACCATCATACTATCCCTCTATCTTACCCTCGTATATGACCCCATAGCTCTCACTCTCGTATATGACCCCATAGCTCTCACTCTCACCCTCACTCCGATCTCCCATTTTCTCCCTCTCTCTTGTTGCTGTCATTCCCTTCCCTCTCTCTCACTATCATCCTCTACCTCACCCACCCTCGTTCTCACCCTCTTCCTCATAAATAGCATCTTAAAATTACAATAGAGGCCCATAATCTATGAGACAAGCGTCTAGCGGATGAGCCCATTGACTCAAGAGATGTATATGTGTAGAACATGAAGATTGGAGCTGCCATCACTACTTGGTAGAGTTACGGCTACATTAGGAAGAAAAGGAGGAGCCCCTCCATTGAGGAGTTAAAGAATAGAGTAATCCTTAAAAGCACTTACGTGTAGGGACCCTTAGAATCCTCTCTTGCTACCTAGCTTACATGTAGTTATGTATATCATGTTATTTTTATGAAACAACATATAAGGCTAATGTAATAACTTTTTTAGAATAAGATAAACTTTTACCTATGATAATGAATGTTACTCACCTTGTCAATTTATATTGTTTATTGTTTTTAGAAAACAGTAAGTAAGGCTAATGTAACATCTTTTTGGAATAAAATTATACCAACTTTCCATTTCTCAATCATTTGTTGCATAAGTGCAACAGCTAAGTCTTGCCTGTGGCTCTTTCCCTTTGTTCCGCCGATCTTTGAAGGCACTATGCTAAAAGATGCTTTTGATGGTATTCCTTCAAGGAAGATTCCTTGAAGAATTCCCCATGAAGTTACCATCAAAATCTATTAAAATCTATGGCACTCCCAGAACATGGCTCAAAGTTTTTATGTTTTTCCATGTATAAGGCATTATGCAAGGTTGAATAAAGGACCCCTTCCAAGAATCCTCTAGTTCGTTGTTCATTAGAGAATTTATCATTGTCAAAGCATCAAGAGTGGAGGTATCTCACTCTGTAATGCATTCTCTGATTGATTCTTTCTCTTGATGCTTGTTGACATGGTAGAGTTAAAAGATTGGGTTTCATCGAGTTCCGTGGGCGAGAATACCCAATCATGAATGTAGTCTTCAAGGTGTCAAATTAGCCTTATCTTCTAATTTTAGTGATTGGAACCACTATCCCACCTTCCCTTCCATGGTGAGTAGCACTTACCCTTACCAGGTCATCAAGACAACCACATATGTCGCACATCTGATTGAACACTTTCAAGTGTGTAATGGGATCTCCATTCCCATTGAACTTTGGCATTAACTTTACAATCTACATGGGTTTGATCATATTTTGTTACCTTTGGGTATGGTTCCATTCTGGTGGTAGAGTTGTTGTGAGCCATGTTGCTACCCCTATTTGGGGTGCTATCCTCAAGATATCTTTAATGGTTAGTATAGTGGGTAGAGGCATAGATAGAGACTGAGGTGTGATTGAATGTGCATGCACAAGTTATATCGGTGGGATGCTCGTGCAGGTGTAAATGTGTGTGGGTGCATGTGCAGGTGTGTAAGAGTCTGTGCACATGCATTAGTAAATGAGGTATGTGCATGTGTAGGTGTGTAAGAGTCTGTGCACATGCATTAGTAAATGAGGTATGTGCATGTGTAGGTGTGTAAGAGTCTGTGCACATGCATTAGTAAATGAGGTATGTGCATGTGTAGGTGTGTAAGAGTCTATGCACATGTATTAGTAAATGAGGTTTGTGCACGTGTGTGTAAAAAGGTGGTTGAATGTGCATGTACGATGTGTGTATGCATGGTGGATGTGCACACATAGGTGTCAGTGTCTAGGGTGCATGTGCGAATGCAAGGGAAGGTGTACACATGCATGTGCAAGGGTGTGTGCACATGCGGATGCAAGGGCATGTGTACACATGCATGTGCAAGGGTGTGTGCACATGTGAATGTGGGAATGTCTGCATGCATGCGTAAATACGTATGTTCGATGTGCAAATGGAAATGCTAGTGCATGAGTAACTATGAATGTGTACATGCAGGTGGGTGAATGTGCACATGCGGGTTACAAATATGCATGTTTTAAGGTGTTTTTTAATGATTCTTGGTATGTTTTTAGGTTTTTTGCAATTTTTATCATTCTTGGTGAAGGTAGTACTGTGCACTTGAGCAGGGGGGCTATGTTACATATATACACATCGGCTTAGGATTTGGGATTACCATGCGCATGCTCAATGGGCAAGGGTGGAGAATTTTTTGCCTATTCACAATGAAAGCTTGGATGCCACCATGATCGGCTTTGCTAGCATGCTTAAGTGAGCTGTGTCTTTCCAATTCCAACTTATAAGTTGGTGTTATGGCATGGCACACACAAGTGTTGTGAGATCATGGTAGTCTCTCCGGGGATGGGGCATAGTGGAACAAGTGGCACCTTGGGTGACTCATTAAAGATTGGAAGTGTGGGTACTAAGGCAGTCACTTTGATCTTTTTGGCTTCTGGGTTTATGCGGACGTGAGGTTTTTGGGAACCAAATGGAAAAGTTTCCATCGTAAAAGCCATAAGCTTCTAACATCTTTAGAGGGGATCAAATGGGACTTGAGGTGTGGATAAGAATGTGTTGCTTGGGGTCCTCACTTGGCAGATCTCCACTCAGTGGCGGGTAGGCTTCTAGTGCTGGCTGATTAGGTCTTTGCTTGGGCATCATACTTTCCTTGGCTAGCCACTCCTTCTTGGTGACCTCCCCTAGAGCCTATTGAGATTGACGTTTGGGGGGTGGTCTTCATCTTCGTCGGCAAGGTTTAGGATCTCCATAAGGGTTTGAGGGGGTGGCTAACACGACAAGGTGAGAATGGTGTGTAGTGTTAGAGGTTACCTGTGGTGGTAGTGGAGGACGAGGCTTGGGTTCCCTCATCTATCAAGGGTACAGTAACGATTCTAAAGGGAGCTTGAGCATTCACGGTCCTTCACCAACTAATGATGCAATTTGCAGCCATAATTCTCCCCCTCCCAACAACGATGATGCCCTTGGGGTCACATAAAACTTGCACGATGTAGGTTTAAATCCAATAAGAAACTCCACTTCAAAACAAATTACAGTTATAGATTGGGAAATATTTACTGTGATATTAGTTATTGTGGATATTGTGAGGTGTGGGTGGCCTGATGAGGTCCATGTCTCCCAACACAAAACATTGTGGCAACCAAGGTAGGCCACATGGTCAAATAATCTTTTTGGGGGAACTCTAACTCTAAGTGAGCCGGCTCCACTATTGGTTCCATTTCAAATGCATGAAGCACAAATAGGGATGTGACATCGGCACCATCCATTCAAACCTTGTCCCAAGCTTCTATGGAAGACTGTCCATGGTTGTCAGAATGTGAATCTAGTCCTTGGAGTCAGCATGCTCATATTCTTAGTCCTCATCTTCACCATCAAACATCTTATTACAAGCTCTCGAGATATCAATCAACATGGTGTGAGCTTTTATGTTGTATACCCAATGTCAAACAAGGTAGGCCATGCGGTCAAATGATCTTCTTGGGGGACCTCTTAACAAGTGAGTCAGTTCAACTGTTGGTTCCATTTCAAATGCATCAAGCATGAATAGGGATGTGATATCAGCACCATCCAATCATTTAAACCTTGTCCCAAGCTTCTATGGAAGAGTGTCCATGGTTGTTAGAACGTGAATCTAGTCCTCGGAGTCGGCATGCTCCGAACGGTGCTCATATTATTAGTCCTCATCTTCACTATCCAACATCTGATTACAAGCTCTATAGATATCAATCAACATGGTGTGAGCTTCTATGTTGTATGCCTAGTGTCAACCAAGGTAGGCCATGCGGTCAAATGGTATTTTTTGGGTGAACTTTTAACTCTAAGTGAGCCTCTTCCACTGTTGGTTCCATTTCAAATGTGTCAAGCACGAATAGGTATGTGATATCGGCACCCTCCAATCATTCAAACCTTGTCCCAAGCTTCTATGGAAGAGTGTGCATGGTTGTCAAAATGTGAATCCAATCCTCGGAGTCGACGTGCTCCAAAAGGGGCTCATATTCTTAGTCCTCATCTCCACCATCCAATCTTATTACAAGCTCTATAGATATCAATAAACATGGTGTGAGCTTCTATGTTGTATGCCCAGTGTCAAACAAGGTAGGCCACGTGGTCAAATAGTCTTTTTAGGGAAAATCCTAACTCTAAGTGAGCCAGTTTCATTGTTGGTTCCATTTCGAATGCATCAAGCATGAATAGGGGTGTGATTATCGGCACCATCCAATCGTTCAAATCTTGTCCCAAGCTTCTATGGAAGAGTGTCCATGGTTGTCAGAACGCGAATCCAGTCCTCGGAGTCAGCATGCTCCAAAATAGGCTCATATTCTTAGTCCTCATCTTCACCATCCAACATTTAATTACAAGCTCTACAGATATTAATGCACATGGTGTAAGCTTCTTATTGTATGCTCTATAAATATTGACGGACTTAAGGAGTGTGAGCGGTTGTGTCTGACTCATTGTCAAGAATGCCTCTACCCATGGGATGAGTCTTTCATGTTTTCAAGTTTATTTTCAAAGACTCGTACCCTTGCATATATAAATGTGATTGGTTTCCCAATCGTGAACTAGCCATGTGTCTATCATGTAAGGCCTTCTGAGGATCATTATTGTGTATGATCCTCATCTTTGAAAATCTATCACCACGAAGGTGTGGTGGAAGCTTAATCCAAAGGTCTTAATCTTTGCATCTTGAAGGAAGTGCTCAAAGGTTTAGTAGTGTTCCTATCCCCAAGATTAACCATAAAGATTATGGCAATGAGTGGTGGGCTTCCTCAGGCCTCCTCCTAGTAATCCTTGGTGATTATGCTGACATCAGCACCACCATCCGAAATTGCGGAGGAAGTTACAGGACATTCATTTCATCACTTTTGAAATAGTTTCCCAGCTTGTTCATGAGAACTTTTGGCTATCCTTTTGTTTTGGTTATGGAGGTATAGCTCATCCTCTTCCTATTCAGGTTCAAATTCACATTTAGTTGTATAGACTCTTAAATTCCAATTCATCCATTTGGATAATTATTGCTAAAATTGAAATCTTCATAATTAAGGCAAAATTATCGAGACTTGGACTTCCGAGAATAATGAGAAGGTTGTCAGGCCTACTATGTCCCTTATGAAATTTTTGTGCTCACTTTGCTCGTACTCACTCGGAGGTGGGGTTGGACCTACTAATATGTACGGGGTGTGCACTAATTCTTCCCTAGGAGAGGCGGTGCCTTTGATGGGGTTGAAATGAAGTTATCATCAATTATCACATCGGGGAAAATATTGTGGTGACTATGATGACCCATGGAAGGCCAACTTACACCTCCTACTAAGTCCTCCTTCAATGCATCTAGCAATGCAAAATTTGGCCGAATTGGTTCCAGAGGGACAGAGACTCCGAAACCAGGTCTTTTTAAGGCCTTTAAAGAATGGTTACAATTTTGGTCAAGGCCTTTGGTATGCATTGAGGCCCCCAATTGTTCATATGATTAGCCTTGGAATTGGGTCAAGGATATCCCAAGTAAGGTCAATGGTTCATACTCAACTACTTGCTTAAGTATTGGCTCTATCATAAGCTCTTTAGCTTGTTTCATTCACTCTTCCTCCAAACATAGGGTTGGAGTACTCTTTGAATTTCTTTGAAAAGTTTTCGTACTCAATGGATTTCTTGTTTTATAACAGGAGATTGCTTGTTTATCCACTGTAAGGGAGGAAACTTTGAAGCTATCATCTGAACCACTTTCAATGGTTATGGTGATCTTGCCTTTGACAACTAATCATGCATTGCGTTTTTGCCTACTCTTTGAGGTTTTGTTCTTTTAGACCTCTGGTTTAGGCTCATTAGGAGGGGATATTGCAGCCTTTTGGGCTTGCACCATAGGGGGACTATATGAATAAGTCCAACTTGTACACTTAACAAGTTACGGCTTGCCAAAGTGGACTGATGCTCTAGCCACTCGAGTGATTTTCACTCTGTTGGGACAATTCTTGAAAACATGTCCAAAGTGGATTGATGCTCTAGCCACTCAAGTGATTTTCACTCTCTTGTTGGTGACAATTCTTGAAAGCATGTTTGAATCCACACTTGTAACATGTGCCTCTGCATGAAATGGCATTGGGGTTTAGATTGGATTCAGAGTTGGGGCACTAGGTGGATGGTAGGTCTTCTCCTCTTTGTTGCATCTCACAACCTCGACCAGAGAGGTATGGTCAATGGATGGGGGTTACTCTAGATATTTACAAGAATCGTATGGCTTATACAACTCATAGCTCTCCTATTGTAGACTCTTAGAGTAGTCCGTTGGCAAAGTCACCGAGTATTGTTACATTAGTGCGGTTCTAGGAGGAACCGATTGGGGTGGTAATATTGGAGGTGGATATGGCATCAATGGTGGACCTCGTGGAAAATGATTTTAATATGTAGGCCCTTTATTAGGTGCCAGGTAGAGAAGCATTTGGTATGGGAAGTAGGGCTAGTGATTGCTATGGGTTGTGGTGTTAGGTTTGGTACCAACATGGGTCGTGGTTCCCAAGGTTCTAGTAATGAGCACAAAGCTCTTAGTGTCTAGGCTGCTGTAGCATTGAAAACTCTATGGTTGTATGGTTTCGATGACAGATTGCACACCAAACCATGTCTCTTTATGGGAATAGATGTGGGTGTTCTACTTGGGGTGCTAGCTGAGGCTAGCTTTGAGGTTTCCCTTGGGGTTGGCCTTACCTATATTGGCCTATACAGTTTAGCATATTCTCTACCAACGCGTCCATGCTCGTAACCTTAACTAAGACTCTAGCTGGTGTTGGTTGGGCACCCTTGGCTAATGATGAGGCTTTGGATTATAAGTCCCCTATCTCTTAGTTTAGGTGGATGACTTCTACATCCTTCTAGGTCTATCGCCTCACGGAGCACTCTTCAACTGAAGATGCCTAGACCTATAGAGGTCGTCGTTGGCGCCTCTTGCTCTTAAGACTAATCATGAATCAATCAATGATGAGTGATAGATCGTCCAATCTTTCAAGGGTGCTATGCTTGGTTCTAGCAATGTAATCCCGCATCGTTTCTCTCCCTCTTGCTTAAGGTTATATATATGTGCGATAGGGCTCCATCTGGCTCCACTAGGCATGAATCCCACGAGGATTGTATGTGTGTTTGCAAGGCCTCGTGCTAAAGTTTGAATGACTATGGTGGATTATCAATCCTTCCATGGCCTCGTAAATTTGATTGAACTTCTCGAAGTACTGATGAATAGGGTCCCAGTTTTATCAAATTTGGTCATCATCCTTAAGAATCTATAGATTGGCTTGGTTCTGCCCAACTTTGAGCCTCTAGGTGCTATGTTGGCAACCCCCTTCCCATTTCAAACGCCATCCTTAGAATGTCTTCTATGTATTCATGTGGTAGGCGACATAAGGAAGTATTTGTGCAAAACCCTCGAGATCTCTTACCCTATGGGATTGGGCTATACGATTTTTCAATGCCACTTATCCGCTGTCGACATCATGGCTTTGAGGTTGCAAGCTTATTGGCTGAGGACATGTTCTATGAATGCCCTTGTATTCAATGTAAATAACCCACATATGTGGGTAGAAGTATAGGTCATACTCGTTTGCAATACCCTTGACAAAATCCAACCCCACTTGTCCCTGCCCCCATGAGCTATAGGCCTCAGATATATACCCAGGAATCCAATGTTGAGGCATATACAATATATATGATATAAATGTAAACCTTTCAAATTGTAGTTTCTAGTTGCCATAATAGGTAGTCAAATTTCTCTTTGGCTATCTATTAACTAAAATTTTAGGAATATTCGGCGTGTAGAAAGAAATTTAAAAGCACTACAACAGAATGAGGGTCTAGCAACAACGAAAATAGCAACGCTTTTATTACTACAAGGGCAAGGAGATGGGGCCTATTTCACTACTAGAAACACTACTGAGCTAAGCAATGAAATTTTACAGCTATTTTCACTGTTGAGCAACGATCACATAACCTGTTTAAAAAAAAAGCTAAGGTAGATTAGGGAGTCATCATAGGATTCCCAACTTTTTTTTAATATGGACACAGTAAAACTTCAAAAGATGCAAGTAAAAAAATGAAATTTTGATTGAGAATACATTAACTTCAAGTAGTTACAAACATTAATGACTAGCTATACAAAACATTACAACAATATTAATGACTAGCTATACAAAACATTACGACAATAGTAAGGCCTTTGGCCATATACAAAATAAAGCAAGAAAGGGATGGCGAATCAAAATCTTCATCGGAGTCCTTTAAAAAAAAAGACAACTGCAATTAATACTTGGCAAATGTTATAAGTATATTACAATACTTGGCGAAATTACATAATTGTATGAGTCCAAAAAAGTCACATACAAAAACAAGCATAATGAAAATTTATGGAATTAGGGACTGCATTGAGGGGTCCACATCTCACGCATTTCGATTATTATATGTCCCTTGCAGCTCCACACTCCTCTCACATTTCCATTACTTCTTGCTTGCACATTTGCATAATTTGTAGTAACACGGTTTGAAGTAACACGATCCTAAAACATAATAAAACTAACATAAGTGAAAATTAGTTTTGAAAAAATAAAGAGGTTATGGTTTTATAAATGTACTTTCTTGCCATGATTGCCGAGCATGGCCTCCAGAAATAACAATCCATCCTTCGTCTTACACTCTTTCAAAGAGAGCTTCCAAACCCCGTTGTAATGCAAAATCATATTCATCTTGTATAGGGAGGTGGTCCACTGCTTCAAGCTATAGACATATAAAAAAATGAACATTGATTTTATGTTGTTATTTAAGGTAACCTTTTTTCATAAAAGATAAGATAAAATGTGAGGAAATTTACTATAAGCCTGCTTAAATTCCTTAGTCCATTCAAAGACAATCAAAAGCTTATGTAATGGCCTGAAAATATCAACATTAGAATGTTGTGAGTGGTCATGTATTTTTCATTGAGAACAAAGCTTAAATATCCATACAGTTCAATGTGTAGTCAAGAATTTGCAAGACAAGAACAAGCGACTTTGCCATCAGTGCCATTGTGTATTGAGTGAAGAAGAGACACTTTTGAAGTACAGGTACATTAGATCATGGTGGATCACTAATGAAAACTTACTAGCCATGGATTGATGGCTTAGTTAGTGGCATATAAGATACCCCCATTGGAGGAATCACCTTGTATGGGTAAGTATTACTTCTTCTATTTTTAGAATATAGAGCTTACACTTTGGATCCTCATATGTTAACTTAATATTTTGTTGTAGGATGTGGATAACGCCACTTTGTCACACATGCCAACCACTAATCTAGCTGAAAAACAAAACATGCAAGTTGGTTGGCAAGAGAGGGTTTCAATGGAACCGTCAGGTTATATGATGTTGTTGTTTTAGATCTCACTAATGTCCTCTTACAATCCATAAAGAAGCATGCCTTCATGCAAGGTAAATATCATGGTGCAAGCCCTATACTAACAAATTTAAGGGAGAAGGCTAAATCATCAAAAGCTCCAAGCCTATCAACTACGCAGATTGGTGGGAGATGTACTGAGTGGTACAACACCAATGCATGTGTATTCAAACTATATTGGTGATAATGTTATAGTTACCTGGTGTCAAGAATCAATAGTTATAAACCTTGAGAATGATGACTCATCACATCATCCTGAGTATGTCACAGAGAACCAACCACGCAAGAAAAATGGTAGGAGGTTAAACTTTCCACCTCCTATTCCTACAACTACACAAGGTCGTTAGCATAATGAAGAAGGATTTGTAACTGAAGATAAGGTGCTGTAAATTTTTAAGAATGATATCCACAACTCAATGACATCAAACACCTCTAAATAGCACTGGCATATCGGATATGGCAACTAAGAGGATAGATTTAGTAATTTGAATGTAGCTACTATATTTGAGCATTTAGTCATGAAGGCTAGATAGATGAAAGTGTTTGTAATTGAGACCAAGGAATCACTACTACATAGCAGGGTGACTATGGGAAAGAATCCATCATGCACATGTTAAGATTTTCAAATTAGGGTTCAGATAGGTAGATCATACTGTGCATACAAGCACCTATATTTTGTGTATATTTGGATTAGATGTAAACCATAGCATGTTTATCCATCAACCCACTCTGAAAAGGAGGACTTAGGTGAATAATTTGAAAAGGAGCTCTTTTAGTATCTAAGTTGAATGACAATATTAATGAGAGCTATTTTAGAATGTTTTCTTTAGCAAATTTGCATGAGAATGTGTACATAGCGTTGAAGTCACATAAATATATTATAATATGATATTGTCAACATATAATATTCTTGATGTCATGCCAATTAACTTCCTCTATGAAAGTTTATATACTTTTTGCTTTTTTATATCTTTCTAGGACAAGCAACATGATTCTAACATAATGATTTAAATGGAAATGAAAAAATACATTCTATTGATGCCAACATCATTATTTTATATATAATTGATGTCATATCATTTATCTTCCTCTATAAAGGTTTATATACTTTTCTCTTTTTAAATATCTTTCTAGGACAATCGACATGGTGGTATTACAATGCTTCAAATGGAAATGATAAATTTTTTCTATTAATGTCAATGGTTGGAATATCATCATTTTACATATTAACTTTTTTTAAATGTTGATGTAAACATCAACATTTTATATATTATCAATGTTTGGAATATCTTAACATATTTATTTAAGTATATAATTTTTTTATGCATTTATTTTTCCTACATATAGTATCTATCCATGCAATTATCCATGTAAATCACTTTGTACTTTAAACATGTTCTATCTACATATATGACTTCCTAGCTCTCACTCTCACTCTCACTTGTCTCCCTCTCTCTCACTTTGTGCTTTTAGTATGTTCTCTGTGCATATATGACCCCTTAGCTCTTACTCTTACTCTCACTCTCACTCTTACTCTTACTCTCACTCTCACTCTTATCTCTCATTGTCTCCCTCTCTCTCACTTTCATTCTCTTCCTCACCATCATACTATCCCTCTATCTTACCCTCGTATATGACCCCATAGCTCTCACTCTCACCCTCACTCCGATCTCCCATTTTCTCCCTCTCTCTTGTTGCTGTCATTCTCTTCCTCACCATCATACTCTTCCTCTATCTTACCCTCATTATCTCCCTCATTTCACCCCGATTCTCTCCCTTCCTCATTCTCCCTCTTTCCTTCCCTCTCTCTCACTATCATCCTCTACCTCACCCACCCTCGTTCTCACCCTCTTCCTCATAAATAGCATCTTAAAATTACAATAGAGGCCCATAATCTATGAGACAAGCGTCTAACGGATGAGCCCATTGACTCAAGAGATGTATATGTGTAGAACATGAAGATTGGAGCTGCCATCACTACTTGGTAGAGTTACGGCTACATTAGGAAGAAAAGGAGGAGCCCCTCCATTGAGGAGTTAAAGAATAGAGTAATCCTTAAAAGCACTTAGGTGTAGGGACCCTTAGAATCCTCTCTTGCTACCTAGCTTACATGTAGTTATGTATATCATGTTATTTTTATGAAACAACATATAAGGCTAATGTAATAACTTTTTTAGAATAAGATAAACTTTTACCTATGATAATGAATGTTACTCACCTTGTCAATTTATATTGTTTATTGTTTTTAGAAAACAGTAAGTAAGGCTAATGTAACATCTTTTTGGAATAAAATTATACCAACTTTCCATTTCTCAATCATTTGTTGCATAAGTGCAACAGCTAAGTCTTGCCTGTGGCTCTTTCCCTTTGTTCCGCCGATCTTTGAAGGCACTATGCTAAAAGATGCTTTTGATGGTATTCCTTCAAGGAATATTCCTTGAAGAATTCCCCATGAAGTTACCATCAAAATCTATCAAAATCTATGGCACTCCCAGAACATGGCTCAAAGTTTTTATGTTTTTCCATGTATAAGGCATTATGCAAGGTTGAATAAAGAACCCCTTCCAAGAATCCTCTAGTTCGTTGTTCATTAGAGAATTTATCATTGTCAAAGCATCAAGAGTGGAGGTATCTCACTCTGTAATGCATTCTCTGATTGATTCTTTCTCTTGATGCTTGTTGACATGGTAGAGTTAATAGATTGGGTTTCATCGAGTTCCGTGGGCGAGAATACCCAATCATGAATGTAGTCTTCAAGGTGTCAAATTAGCCTTATCTTCTAATTTTAGTGATTGGAACCACTATCCCACCTTCCCTTCCATGGTGAGTAGCACTTACCCTTACCAGGTCATCAAGACAACCACATATGTCGCACATCTGATTGAACACTTTCAAGTGTGTAATGGGATCTCCATTCCCATTGAACTTTGGCATTAACTTTACAATCCACATGGGTTTGATCATATTTTGTTACCTTTGGGTATGGTTCCATTGATGCGCAACTAGTGGAGTTGTTGTGAGACATGTTGCTACCCCTATTTGGGGTGCTATCCTCAAGATATCTTTAATGGTTAGTATAGTGGGTAGAGGCATAGATAGAGACTGAGGTGTGATTGAATGTGCATGCACAAGTTATATCGGTGGGATGCTCGTGCAGGTGTAAATGTGTGTGGGTGCATGTGCAGGTGTGTAAGAGTCTGTGCACATGCATTAGTAAATGAGGTATGTGCATGTGTAGGTGTGTAAGAGTCTGTGCACATGCATTAGTAAATGAGGTATGTGCATGTGTAGGTGTGTAAGAGTCTGTGCACATGTATTAGTAAATGAGGTTTGTGCACGTGTGTGTAAAAAGGTGGTTGAATGTGCATGTACGATGTGTGCATGCATGGTGGATGTGCACACATAGGTGTCAGTGTCTAGGGTGCATGTGCGAATGCAAGGGAAGGTGTACACATGCATGTGCAAGGGTGTGTGCACATGCGGATGCAAGGGCATGTGTACACATGCATGTGCAAGGGTGTGTGCACATGTGAATGTGCGAATGTCTGCATGCATGCGTAAATACGCATGTTCGATGTGCAAATGGAAATGCTAGTGCATGAGTAACTATGAATGTGTACATGCAGGTGGGTGAATGTGCACATGCGGGTTACAAATATGCATGTTTTAAGGTGTTTTTTAATGATTCTTGGTATGTTTTTAGGTTTTTTGCAATTTTTATCATTCTTGGTGAAGGTAGTACTGTGCACTTGAGCAAGGGGGCTATGTTACATATATACACATCGGCTTAGGATTTGGGATTACCATGCGCATGCTCAATGGGCAAGGGTGAAGAATTTTTTGCCTATTCACAATGAAAGCTTGGATGCCACCATGATCGGCTTTGCTAGCATGCTTAATTGAGCTGTGTCTTTCCAATTCCAACTTATAAGTTGGTGTTATGGCATGGCACACACAAGTGTTGTGAGATCATGGTAGTCTCTCCGGGGATGGGGCATAGTGGAACAATTGGCACCTTGGGTGACTCATTAAAGATTGGAAGTGTGGGTACTAAGGCAGTCACTTTGATCTTTTTGGCTTCTGGGTTTATGCGGACGTGAGGTTTTTGGGAACCAAATGGAAAAGTTTCCATCGTAAAAGCCATAAGCTTCTAACATCTTTACAGGGGATCAAATGGGACTTGAGGTGTGGATAAGAATGTGTTGCTTGGGGTCCTCACTTGGCAGATCTCCACTCAGTGGTGGGTAGGCTTCTAGTGCTGGCTGATTAGGTCTTTGCTTGGGCATCATACTTTCCTTGGCTAGCCACTCCTTCTTGGTGACCTCCCCTAGAGCCTATTGAGATTGACGTTTGGGGGGTGGTCTTCATCTTCGTCGGCAAGGTTTAGGATCTCCATAAGGGTTTGAGGGGGTGGCTAACACGACAAGGTGAGAATGGTGTGTAGTGTTAGAGGTTACCTGTGGTGGTAGTGGAGGACGAGGCTTGGGTTCCCTCATCTATCAAGGGTACAGTAACGATTCTAAAGGGAGCTTGAGCATTCACGATCCTTCACCAACTAATGATGCAATTTGTAGCCATAATTCTCCCCCTCCCAACAACGATGATGCCCTTGGGGTCACATAAAACTTGCACGATGTAGGTTTAAATCCAATAAGAAACTCCACTTCAAAACAAATTACAGTTATAGATTGGGAAATATTTACTGTGATATTAGTTATTGTGGATATTGTGAGGTGTGGGTGGCCTGATGAGGTCCATGTCTCCCAACACAAAACGTTGTGGCTAGCCCTCGTGTCAACCAAGGTAGGCCACATGGTCAAATAATCTTTTTGGGGGAACTCTAACTCTAAGTGAGCCGACTCCACTATTGGTTCCATTTCAAATGCATGAAGCACAAATAGGGATGTGACATCGGCACCATCCATTCAAACCTTGTCCCAAGCTTCTATGGAAGACTGTCCATGGTTGTCAGAATGTGAATCTAGTCCTTGGAGTCAGCATGCTCATATTCTTAGTCCTCATCTTCACCATCAAACATCTTATTACAAGATCTCGAGATATCAATCAACATGGTGTGAGCTTTTATGTTGTATGCCCAGTGTCAAACAAGGTAGGCCATGCGGTCAAATGATCTTCTTGGGGGACCTCTTAACAAGTGAGTCAGTTCAACTATTGGTTCCATTTCAAATGCATCAAGCGTGAATAGGGATGTGATATCAGCACCATCCAATCATTTAAACCTTGTCCCAAGCTTCTATGGAAGAGTGTCCATGGTTGTTAGAACGTGAATCTAGTCCTCGGAGTCGGCATGCTCCGAACGGTGCTCATATTATTAGTCCTCATCTTCACTATCCAACATCTGATTACAAGCTCTATAGATATCAATCAACATGGTGTGAGCTTCTATGTTGTATGCCTAGTGTCAACCAAGGTAGGCCACGGGGTCAAATGGTATTTTTTGGGTGAACTTTTAACTCTAAGTGAGCCTCTTCAACTGTTGGTTCCATTTCAAATGTGTCAAGCACGAATAGGTATGTGATATCGGCACCCTCCAATCATTCAAACCTTGTCCCAAGCTTCTATGGAAGAGTGTGCATGGTTGTCAAAATGTGAATCCAATCCTTGGAGTTGACGTGCTCCAAAAGGGGCTCATATTCTTAGTCCTCATCTCCACCATCCAACATCTTATTACAAGCTCTATAGATATCAATAAACATGGTGTGAGCTTCTATGTTGTATGCCCAGTGTCAAACAAGGTAGGCCACGTGGTCAAATAGTCTTTTTAGGGAAAATCCTAACTCTAAGTGAGCCAGTTTCATTGTTGGTTCCATTTCAAATGCGTCAAGCATGAATAGGGATGTGATTATCGGCACCATCCAATCATTCAAATCTTGTCCCAAGCTTCTATGGAAGAGTGTCCATGGTTGTCAGAACGTGAATCCAGTCCTCAGAGTCAGCATGCTCCAAAATAGGCTCATATTCTTAGTCCTCATCTTCACCATCCAACATTTAATTACAAGCTCTATAGATATTAATGCACATGGTGTAAGCTTCTTATTGTATGCTCTATAAATATTGACGGACTTAAGGAGTGTGAGCGGTTGTGTCTGACTCATTGTCAAGAATGCCTCTACCCATGGGATGAGTCTTTCATGTTTTCAAGTTTATTTTCAAAGACTCGTACCCTTGCATATATAAATGTGATTGGTTTCCCAATCGTGAACTAGCCATGTGTCTATCATGTAAGGCCTTCTGAGGATCATTATTGTGTATGATCCTCATCTTTGAAAATCTATCACCACGAAGGTGTGGTGGAAGCTTAATCCAAAGGTCTTAATCTTTGCATCTTGAAGGAAGTGCTCAAAGGTTTAGTAGTGTTCCTATCCCCAAGATTAACCATAAAGCTTATGGCAATGAGTGGTGGGCTTCCTCAGGCCTCCTCCTAGTAATCCTTGGTGATTATGCTGACATCAGCACCACCATCCGAAACTGTGGAGAAAGTTACAGGACATTCATTTCATCACTTTTGAAATAGTTTCCCAGCTTGTTCATGAGAACTTTTGGCTATCCTTTTGTTTTGGTTATGGAGGTATAGCTCATCCTCTTCCTATTCAGGTTCAATTTCACACAAGGTCGTTAGCATAATGAAGAAGGATTTGTAACTGAAGATAAGGTGCAGTAAATTTTTAAGAATGATATCCACAACTCAATGACATCAAACACCTCTAAATAGCAAAAATCACCTACCAAGGATGGTTAGGTGGCCAAGATGGCAAGAAGAGCATCAAAAACTATGGGCGAGGTGTTGCATGTCCTTCTTTCTATGGTATGAGAGAGTGGTCAGGAAGGCAAAGGCGTGGAGACCCCCAGTTATATGACCAATTGGAAGGGGTACAAATCTTAATTTGGATGAGACCTGAGCATTGGAGACTAGAGGATTTGTGTTGCAAAAGGGACTACACCAAGAAGCAAATGATATAGCCCATTGGTTAATAAGGTATAGAACTGGCATATCGGATATGGCAACTAAGAGGATAGATTTAGTAATTTGAATGTAGCTACTATATTTGAGCATTTAGTCATGAAGGCTAGATAGATGAAAGTGTTTGTAATTGAGACCAAGGAATCACTACTACATAGCAGGGTGACTATGGGAAAGAATCCATCATGCACATGTTAAGATTTTCAAATTAGGGTTCAGACAGGTAGATCATACTGTGCATACAAGCACCTATATTTTGTGTATATTTGTATTAGATTTAAACCATAGCATGTTTATCCATCAACCCACTCTGAAAAGGAGGACTTAGGTGAATAATTTGAAAAGGAGCTCTTTTATTTAGTATCTAAGTTGAATGACAATATTAATGAGAGCTATTTTAGAATGTTTTCTTTAGCAAATTTGCATGAGAATGTGTACATAGCGTTGAAGTCACATAAATATATTATAATATGATATTGTCAACATATAATATTCTTGATGTCATGCCAATTAACTTCCTCTATGAAAGTTTATATACTTTTTGCTTTTTTATATCTTTCTAGGACAAGCAACATGATTCTAACATAATGATTTAAATGGAAATGAAAAAATACATTCTATTGATGCCAACATCATTATTTTATATATAATTGATGTCATATCATTTATCTTCCTCTATAAAGGTTTATATACTTTTCTCTTTTTAAATATCTTTCTAGGACAATCGACATGGTGGTATTACAATGCTTCAAATGGAAATGATAATTTTTTTCTATTAATGTCAATGGTTGGAATATCATCATTTTACATATTAACTTTTTTTAAATGTTGATGTAAACATCAACATTTTATATATTATCAATGTTTGGAATATCTTAACATATTTATTTAAGTATATAATTTTTTTATGCATTTATTTTTCCTACATATAGTATCTATCCATGCAATTATCCATGCAAATCACTTTGTACTTTAAACATGTTCTATCTACATATATGACTTCCTAGCTCTCACTCTCACTCTCACTTGTCTCCCTCTCTCTCACTTTGTGCTTTTAGTATGTTCTCTGTGCATATATGACCCCTTAGCTCTTACTCTCACTCTCACTCTTACTCTTACTCTCACTCTCACTCTTATCTCTCATTGTCTCCCTCTCTCTCACTTTCATTCTCTTCCTCACCATCATACTATCCCTCTATCTTACCCTCGTATATGACCCCATAGCTCTCACTCTCACCCTCACTCCGATCTCCCATTTTCTCCCTCTCTCTTGTTGCTGTCATTCTCTTCCTCACCATCATACTCTTCCTCTATCTTACCCTCATTATCTCCCTCATTTCACCCCGATTCTCTCCCTTCCTCATTCTCCCTCTTTCCTTCCCTCTCTCTCACTATCATCCTCTACCTCACCCACCCTCGTTCTCACCCTCTTCCTCATAAATAGCATCTTAAAATTACAATAGAGGCCCATAATCTATGAGACAAGCGTCTAACGGATGAGCCCATTGACTCAAGAGATGTATATGTGTAGAACATGAAGATTGGAGCTGCCATCACTACTTGGTAGAGTTACGGCTACATTAGGAAGAAAAGGAGGAGCCCCTCCATTGAGGAGTTAAAGAATAGAGTAATCCTTAAAAGCACTTAGGTGTAGGGACCCTTAGAATCCTCTCTTGCTACCTAGCTTACATGTAGTTATGTATATCATGTTATTTTTATGAAACAACATATAAGGCTAATGTAATAACTTTTTTAGAATAAGATAAACTTTTACCTATGATAATGAATGTTACTCACCTTGTCAATTTATATTGTTTATTGTTTTTAGAAAACAGTAAGTAAGGCTAATGTAACATCTTTTTGGAATAAAATTATACCAACTTTCCATTTCTCAATCATTTGTTGCATAAGTGCAACAGCTAAGTCTTGCCTGTGGCTCTTTCCCTTTGTTCCGCCGATCTTTGAAGGCACTATGCTAAAAGATGCTTTTGATGGTATTCCTTCAAGGAATATTCCTTGAAGAATTCCCCATGAAGTTACCATCAAAATCTATCAAAATCTATGGCACTCCCAGAACATGGCTCAAAGTTTTTATGTTTTTCCATGTATAAGGCATTATGCAAGGTTGAATAAAGGACCCCTTCCAAGAATCCTCTAGTTCGTTGTTCATTAGAGAATTTGTCATTGTCAAAGCATCAAGAGTGGAGGTATCTCACTCTGTAATGCATTCTCTGATTGATTCTTTCTCTTGATGCTTGTTGACATGGTAGAGTTAATAGATTGGGTTTCATCGAGTTCCGTGGGCGAGAATACCCAATCATGAATGTAGTCTTCAAGGTGTCAAATTAGCCTTATCTTCTAATTTTAGTGATTGGAACCACTATCCCACCTTCCCTTCCATGGTGAGTAGCACTTACCCTTACCAGGTCATCAAGACAACCACATATGTCGCACATCTGATTGAACACTTTCAAGTGTGTAATGGGATCTCCATTCCCATTGAACTTTGGCATTAACTTTACAATCTACATGGGTTTGATCATATTTTGTTACCTTTGGGTATGGTTCCATTGATGCGCAACTGGTGGTAGAGTTGTTGTGAGCCATGTTGCTACCCCTATTTGGGGTGCTAACCTCAAGATATCTTTAATGGTTAGTATAGTGGGTAGAGGCATAGATAGAGACTGAGGTGTGATTGAATGTGCATGCACAAGTTATATCGATGGGATGCTCGTGCAGGTGTAAATGTGTGTGGGTGCATGTGCAGGTGTGTAAGAGTCTGTGCACATGCATTAGTAAATGAGGTATGTGCATGTGTAGGTGTGTAAGAGTCTGTGCACATGCATTAGTAAATGAGGTATGTGCATGTGTAGGTGTGTAAGAGTCTATGCACATGTATTAGTAAATGAGGTTTGTGCACGTGTGTGTAAAAAGGTGGTTGAATGTGCATGTACGATGTGTGCATGCATGGTGGATGTGCACACATAGGTGTCAGTGTCTAGGGTGCATGTGCGAATGCAAGGGAAGGTGTACACATGCATGTGCAAGGGTGTGTGCACATGCGGATGCAAGGGCATGTGTACACATGCATGTGCAAGGGTGTGTGCACATGTGAATGTGCGAATGTCTGCATGCATGCATAAATACGCATGTTCGATGTGCAAATGGAAATGCTAGTGCATGAGTAACTATGAATGTGTACATGCAGGTGGGTGAATGTGCACATGCGGGTTACAAATATGCATGTTTTAAGGTGTTTTTTAATGATTCTTGGTATGTTTTTAGGTTTTTTGCAATTTTTATCATTCTTGGTGAAGGTAGTACTGTGCACTTGAGCAAGGGGGCTATGTTACATATATACACATCGGCTTAGGATTTGGGATTACCATGCGCATGCTCAATGGGCAAGGGTGAAGAATTTTTTGCCTATTCACAATGAAAGCTTGGATGCCACCATGATCGGCTTTGCTAGCATGCTTAATTGGGCTGTGTCTTTCCAATTCCAACTTATAAGTTGGTGTTATGGCATGGCACACACAAGTGTTGTGAGATCATGGTAGTCTCTCCGGGGATGGGGCTAAGTGGAACAATTGGCACCTTGGGTGACTCATTAAAGATTGGAAGTGTGGGTACTAAGGCAGTCACTTTGATCTTTTTGGCTTCTGGGTTTATGCGGACGTGAGGTTTTTGGGAACCAAATGGAAAAGTTTCCATCGTAAAAGCCATAAGCTTCTAACATCTTTACAGGGGATCAAATGGGACTTGAGGTGTGGATAAGAATGTGTTGCTTGGGGTCCTCACTTGGCAGATCTCCACTCAGTGGGGTGGGTAGGCTTCTAGTGCTGGGCTGATTAGGTCTTTGCTTGGGCATCATACTTTCCTTGGCTAGCCACTCCTTCTTGGTGACCTCCCCTAGAGCCTATTGAGATTGACGTTTGGGGGGTGGTCTTCATCTTCGTCGGCAAGGTTTAGGATCTCCATAAGGGTTTAAGGGGGTGGCTAACACGACAAGGTGAGAATGGTGTGTAGTGTTAGAGGTTACCTGTGGTGGTAGTGGAGGACGAGGCTTGGGTTCCCTCATCTATCAAGGGTACAGTAACGATTCTAAAGGGAGCTTGAGCATTCACGGTCCTTCACCAACTAATGATGCAATTTGTAGCGATAATTCTCCCCCTCCCAACAACGATGATGCCCTTGGGGTCACATAAAACTTGCACGATGTAGGTTTAAATCCAATAAGAAACTCCACTTCAAAACAAATTACAGTTATAGATTGGGAAATATTTACTATGATATTAGTTATTGTGGATATTGTGAGGTGTGGGTGGCCTGATGAGGTCCATGTCTCCCAACACAAAACGTTGTGGCTAGCCCCCGTGTCAACCAAGGTAGGCCACATGGTCAAATAATGTTTTTGGGGGAACTCTAACTCTAAGTGAGCCGGCTCCACTATTGGTTCCATTTCAAATGCATGAAGCACAAATAGGGATGTGACATCGGCACCATCCGTTCAAACCTTGTCCCAAGCTTCTATGGAAGACTGTCCATGGTTGTCAGAATGTGAATCTAGTCCTTGGAGTCAGCATGCTCATATTCTTAGTCCTCATCTTCACCATCAAACATCTTATTACAAGCTCTCGAGATATCAATCAACATGGTGTGAGCTTTTATGTTGTATGCCCAGTGTCAAACAAGGTAGGCCATGCGGTCAAATGATCTTCTTGGGGGACCTCTTAACAAGTGAGTCAGTTCAACTGTTGGTTCCATTTCAAATGCATCAAGCATGAATAGGGATGTGATATCAGCACCATCCAATCATTTAAACCTTGTCCCAAGCTTCTATGGAAGAGTGTCCATGGTTGTTAGAACGTGAATCTAGTCCTCGGAGTGGGCATGCTCCAAACAGTGCTCATATTATTAGTCCTCATCTTCACTATCCAACATCTAATTACAAGCTCTATAGATATCAATCAACATGGTGTGAGCTTTTATGTTGTATGCCTAGTGTCAACCAAGGTAGGCCATGCGGTCAAATGGTATTTTTTGGGTGAACTTTTAACTCTAAGTGAGCCTCTTCCACTGTTGGTTCCATTTCAAATGTGTCAAGCACGAATAGGTATGTGATATCGGCACCCTCCAATCACTCAAACCTTGTCCCAAGCTTCTATGGAAGAGTGTGCATGGTTGTCAAAATGTGAATCCAATCCTCGGAGTCGACGTGCTCCAAAAGGGGCTCATATTCTTAGTCCTCATCTCCACCATCCAACATCTTATTACAAGCTCTATAGATATCAATAAACATGGTATGAGCTTCTATGTTGTATGCCCAGTGTCAAACAAGGTAGGCCACGTGGTCAAATAGTCTTTTTAGGGAAAATCCTAACTCTAAGTGAGCCAGTTTCATTGTTGGTTCCATTTCAAATGCATCAAGCATGAATAGGGATGTGATTATCGGCACCATCCAATCGTTCAAATCTTGTCCCAAGCTTCTATGGAAGAGTGTCCATGGTTGTCAGAACGTGAATCCAGTCCTCGGAGTCAGCATGCTCCAAAATAGGCTCATATTCTTAGTCCTCATCTTCACCATCCAACATTTAATTACAAGCTCTACAGATATTAATGCACATGGTGTAAGCTTCTTATTGTATGCTCTATAAATATTGACGGACTTAAGGAGTGTGAGCGGTTGTGTCTGACTCATTGTCAAGAATGCCTCTACCCATGGGATGAGTCTTTCATGTTTTCAAGTTTATTTTCAAAGACTCGTACCCTTGCATATATAAATGTGATTGGTTTCCCAATCGTGAACTAGCCATGTGTCTATCATGTAAGGCCTTATGAGGATCATTATTGTGTATGATCCTCATCTTTGAAAATCTATCACCACGAAGGTGTGGTGGAAGCTTAATCCAAAGGTCTTAATCTTTGCATCTTGAAGGAAGTGCTCAAAGGTTTAGTAGTGTTCCTATCCCCAAGATTAACCATAAAGCTTATGGCAATGAGTGGTGGGCTTCCTCAGGCCTCCTCCTAGTAATCCTTGGTGATTATACTGACATCAGCACCACCATCCGAAATTGCGGAGAAAGTTACAGGACATTCATTTCATCACTTTTGAAATAGTTTCCCAGCTTGTTCATGAGAACTTTTGGCTATCCTTTTGTTTTGGTTATGGAGGTATAGCTCATCCTCTTCCTATTCAGGTTCAAATTCACATTAGTTGTATAGACTCTTAAATTCCAATTCATCCATTTGGATAAGTATTGCTAAAATTGAAATCTTCATAATTAAGGCAAGATTATCGAGACTTGGACTTCCGAGAATAATGAGAAGGTTGTCAGGCCTACTATGTCCCTCATGAAATTTTTGTGCTCACTTTGCTCGTACTCACTCGGAGGTGGGGTTGGACCTACTAATATGTACGGGGTGTGCACTAATTCTTCCCTAGGAGAGGCGGTGCCTTTGATGGGGTTGAAATGAAGTTATCATCAATTATCACATCGGGGAAAATATTGTGGTGACTATGATGACCCATGGAAGGCCAACTTACACCTCCTACTAAGTCCTCCTTCAATGCATCTAGCAATGCAAAATTTGGTCGAATTGGTTCCAGAGGGACAGAGAGTCCGAAACCAGGTCTTTTTAAGGCCTCTAAAGAATGGTTACAATTTTGGTCAAGGCCTTTGGTATGCATTGAGGCCCCCAATTGTTCATATTATTAGCCTTGGAATTGGGTCAAGGATATCCCAAGGTCATTGGTTCATACTCAACTACTTGCTTAAGTATTGGCTCTATCATAAGCTCTTTAGCTTGTTTCATTCACTCTTCCTCCAACATAGGGTTGGAGTACTCTTTGAATTTCTTTGAAAAGTTTTCGTACTCAATGGATTTCTTATTTTATAACAGGAGATTGCTTGTTTATCCACTGTAAGGGAGGAAACTTTGAAGCTATCATCTGAACCACTTTCAATGGTTATGGTGATCTTGCCTTTGACAACTAATCATGCATTGCGTTTCTGCCTACTCTTTGAGGTTTTGTTCTTTTAGACCTCTGGTTTAGGCTCATTAGGAGGGGATATTGCAGCCTTTTGGGCTTGCACCATAGGGGGACTATATGAATAAGTCCAACTTGTACACTTAACAAGTTACGGCTTGCCAAAGTGGACTGATGCTCTAGCCACTCGAGTGATTTTCACTCTGTTGGGACAATTCTTGAAAACATGTCCAAAGTGGATTGATGCTCTAGCCACTCAAGTGATTTTCACTCTCTTGTTGGTGACAATTCTTGAAAGCATGTTTGAATCCACACTTGTAACATGTGCCTCTGCATGAAATGGCATTGGGGTTTAGATTGGATTCAGAGTTGGGGCACTAGGTGGATGGTAGGTCTTCTCCTCTTTGTTGCATCTCACAACCTCGACCAGAGAGGTATGGTCAATGGATGGGGGTTACTTTAGATATTTACAAGAATTGTATGGCTTATACAACTCATAGCTCTCCTATTGTAGACTCTTAGAGTAGTCCGTTGGCAAAGTCATCGAGTATTTTTACATTAGTGCGGTTCTAGGAGGAACCGATTGGGGTGGTAATATTGGAGGTGGATATGGCATCAATGGTGGACCTCGTGGAAAATGATTTTAATATATAGGCCCTTTATTAGGTGCCAAGTAGAGAAGCATTTGGTATGGGAAGTAGGGCTAGTGATTGCTATGGGTTGTGGTGTTAGGTTTGGTACCAACATGGGTCGTGGTTCCCAAGGTTCTAGTAATGAGCACAAAGCTCTTAGTGTCTAGGCTGCTGTAGCATTGAAAACTCTATGGTTGTATGGTTTCGATGACAGATTGCACACCAAACCATGTCTCTTTATGGGAATAGATGTGGGTGTTCTACTTGGGGTGCTAGCTGAGGCTAGCTTTGAGGTTTCCCTTGGGGTTGGCCTTACCTATATTGGCCTATACAGTTTAGCATATTCTCTACCAACGCGTCCATGCTCGTAACCTTAACTAAGACTCTAGCTAGTGTTGGTTGGGCACCCTTGGCTAATGATGAGGCTTTGGATTATAAGTCCCCTATCTCTTAGTTTAGGTGGATGACTTCTACATCCTTCTAGGTCTATCGCCTCACGGAGCACTCTTCAACTGAAGATGCCTAGACCTATCGAGGTGGTCGTTGGCGCCTCTTGCTCTTAAGACTAATCATGAATCAATCAATGATGAGTGATAGATCGTCCAATCTTTCAAGGGTGCTATGCTTGGTTCTAGCAATGTAATCCCGCATCGTTTCTCTCCCTCTTGCTTAAGGTTATATATATGTGCGATAGGGCTCCATCTGGCTCCACTAGGCATGAATCCCACGAGGATTGTATGTGTGTTTGCAAGGCCTCGTGCTAAAGTTTGAATGACTAATGGATTATCAATCCTTCCATGGCCTCGTAAATTTTATTGAACTTCTCGAAGTATTGATGAATAAGGTCTCCAGTTTTATCAAATTTGGTCATCATCCTTAAGAATCTATAGATTGGCTTGGTTCTGCCCAACTTTGAGCCTCTAGGTGCTATGTTGGCAACCCCCTTCCCATTTCAAACGCCATCCTTAGAATGTCTTCTATGTATTCATGTGGTAGGCGACATAAGGAAGTATTTGTGCAAAACCCTCGAGATCTCTTACCCTATGGGATTGGGCTATACGATTTTTCAATGGCACTTATCCTCTGTCGACATCATGGCTTTGAGGTTGCAAGCTTATTGGCTGAGGACATGTTCTATGAATGCCCTTGTATTCAATGTAAATAACCCACATATGTGGGTAGAAGTATAGGTCATACTCGTTTGCAATACCCTTGACAAAATCCAACCCCACTTGTCCCTGCCCCCATGAGCTATAGGCCTCAGATATATACCCAGGAATCCAATGTTCAGGCATATACAATATATATGATATAAATGTAAACCTTTCAAATTGTAGTTTCTAGTTGCCATAATAGGTAGTCAAATTTCTCTTTGGCTATCTATTAATTAAAATTTTGAGAATATTCGGCGTGTAGAAAGACATTTTAAAGCACTACAACAGAATGAGGGTCTAGCAACAACGAAAATAGCAACGCTTTTATTACTACAAGGGCAAGGAGATGGGGCCTATTTCACTACTAGAAACACTACTGAGCTAAGCAATGAAATTTTACAGCTATTTTCACTGTTGAGCAACGATCACATAACCTGTTTAAAAAAAAAGCTAAGGTAGATTAGGGAGTCATCATAGGATTCCCAACTTTTTTTTAATATGGACACAGTAAAACTTCAAAAGATGCAAGTAAAAAAATGAAATTTTGATTGAGAATACATTAACTTCAAGTAGTTACAAACATTAATGACTAGCTATACAAAACATTACAACAATATTAATGACTAGCTATACAAAACATTACGACAATAGTAAGGCCTTTGGTCATATACAAAATAAAGCAAGAAAGGGATGGCGAATCAAAATCTTCATCGGAGTCCTTAAAAAAAAAAGACAACTGCAATTAATACTTGGCAAATGTTATAAGTATATTACAATACTTGGCGAAATTACATAATTGTATGAGTCCAAAAAAGTCACATACAAAAACAAGCATAATGAAAATTTATGGAATTAGGGACTGCATTGAGGGGTCCACATCTCACGCATTTCGATTATTATATGTCCCTTGCAGCTCCACACTCCTCTCACATTTCCATTACTTCTTGCTTGCACATTTGCATAATTTGTAGTAACACGGTTTGAAGTAACACGATCCTAAAACATAATAAAACTAACATAAGTGAAAATTAGTTTTGAAAAAATAAAGAGGTTATGGTTTTATAAATGTACTTTCTTGCCATGATTGCCGAGCATGGCCTCCAGAAATAACAATCCATCCTTCGTCTTACACTCTTTCAAAGAGAGCTTCCAAACCCCGTTGTAATGCAAAATCATATTCATCTTGTATAGGGAGGTGGTCCACTGCTTCAAGCTATAGACATATAAAAAAATGAACATTGATTTTATGTTGTTATTTAAGGTAACCTTTTTTCATAAAAGATAAGATAAAATGTGAGGAAATTTACTATAAGCCTGCTTAAATTCCTTAGTCCATTCAAAGACAATCAAAAGCTTATGTAATGGCGTGAAAATATCAACATTAGAATGTTGTGAGTGGTCATGTATTTTTCATTGAGAACAAAGCTTAAATATCCATACAGTTCAATGTGTAATCAAGAATTTGCAAGACGAGAACAAGCGACTTTGCCATCAGTGCCATTGTGTATTGAGTGAAGAAGAGACACTTTTGAAGTACAGGTACATTAGATCATGGTGGATGAATGGGAAAGTCACTAATGAAAACTTACTATCCATGGATTGATGCCTTAGTTAGTGGCATATAAGATACCCCCATTGGAGGAATCACCTTGTACGGGTAAGTATTACTTCTTCTATTTTTAGAATATAGAGCTTACACTTTGGATCCTCATATGTTAACTTAATATTTTGTTGTAGGATGTGGATAACGCCACTTTGTCACACATGCCAACCACTAATCTAGCTGAAAAACAAAACATGCAAGTTGGTTGGCAAGAGAGGGTTTCAATGGAACCGTCAGGTTATATGATGTTGTTGTTTTAGATCTCACTAATGTCCTCTTACAATCCCTAAAGAAGCATGCCTTCATGCAAGGTAAATATCATGGTGCAAGCCCTATACTAACAAATTTAAGGGAGAAGGCTAAATCATCAAAAGCTCCAAGCCTATCAACTACGCAGATTGGTGGGAGATGTACTGAGTGGTACAACACCAATGCATGTGTATTCAAACTATATTGGTGATAATGTTATAGTTACCTGGTGTCAAAAATCAATAGTTATAAACCTTGAGAATGATGACTCATCACATCATCCTGAGTATGTCACAGAAAAACCAACCACGCAAGAAAAATGGTAGGAGGTTAAACTTTCCACCTCCTATTCCTACAACTACACAAGGTCGTTAGCATAATGAAGAAGGATTTGTAACTGAAGATAAGGTGCAGTAAATTTTTAAGAATGATATCCACAACTCAATGACATCAAACACCTCTAAATAGCAAGGTCACCTACCAAGGATGGTTAGGTGGCCAAGATGGCAAGAAGAGCATCAAAAACTATGGGCGAGGTGTTCCATGTCCTTCTTTCTATGGTATGAGAGAGTGGTCAGGAAGGCAAAGGCGTGGAGACCCCCAGTTATATGACCAATTGGAAGGGGTACAAATCTTAATTTGGATGAGACATGAGCATTGGAGACTAGAGGATTTGTGTTGCAAAAGGGACTACACCAAGAAGCAAATGATACAGCCCATTGGTTAATAAGGTATAGAACTGGCATATCGGATATGGCAACTAAGAGGATAGATTTAGTAATTTGAATGTAGCTACTATATTTGAGCATTTAGTCATGAAGGCTAGATAGATGAAAGTGTTTGTAATTGAGACCAAGGAATCACTACTACATAGCAGGGTGACTATGGGAAAGAATCCATCATGCACATGTTCGGATTTTCAAATTAGGGTTCAGACAGGTAGATCATACTGTGCATACAAGCACCTATATTTTGTGTATATTTGGATTAGATGTAAACCATAGCATGTTTATCCATCAACCCACTCTGAAAAGGAGGACTTAGGTGAATAATTTGAAAAGGAGCTCTTTTATTTAGTATCTAAGTTGAATGACAATATTAATGAGAGCTATTTTAGAATGTTTTCTTTAGCAAATTTGCATGAGAATGTGTACATAGCGTTGAAGTCACATAAATATATTATAATATGATATTGTCAACATATAATATTCTTGATGTCATGCCAATTAACTTCCTCTATGAAAGTTTATATACTTTTTGCTTTTTTATATCTTTCTAGGACAAGCAACATGATTCTAATATAATGATTTAAATGGAAATGAAAACATACATTCTATTGATGCCAACATCATTATTTTATATATAATTGATGTCATATCATTTATCTTCCTCTATAAAGGTTTATATACTTTTCTCTTTTTAAATATCTTTCTAGGACAATCGACATGGTGGTATTACAATGCTTCAAATGGAAATGATAATTTTTTTCTATTGATGTCAATGGTTGGAATATCATCATTTTACATATTAACTTTTTTTAAATGTTGATGTAAACATCAACATTTTATATATTATCAATGTTTGGAATATCTTAACGTATTTATTTAAGTATATAATTTTTTTATGCATTTATTTTTCCTACATATAGTATCTATCCATGCAATTATCCATGCAAATCACTTTTGTACTTTAAACATGTTCTATCTACATATATGACTTCCTAGCTCTCACTCTCACTCTCACTTGTCTCCCTCTCTCTCACTTTGTGCTTTTAGTATGTTCTCTGTGCATATATGACCCCTTAGCTCTTACTCTTACTCTCACTCTCACTCTTACTCTTACTCTCACTCTCACTCTTATCTCTCATTGTCTCCCTCTCTCTCACTTTCATTCTCTTCCTCACCATCATACTATCCCTCTATCTTACCCTCGTATATGACCCCATAGCTCTCACTCTCACCCTCACTCCGATCTCCCATTTTCTCCCTCTCTCTTGTTGCTGTCATTCTCTTCCTCACCATCATACTCTTCCTCTATCTTACCCTCATTATCTCCCTCATTTCACCCCGATTCTCTCCCTTCCTCATTCTCCCTCTTTCCTTCCCTCTCTCTCACTATCATCCTCTACCTCACCCACCCTCGTTCTCACCCTCTTCCTCATAAATAGCATCTTAAAATTACAATAGAGGCCCATAATCTATGAGACAAGCGTCTAGCGGATGAGCCCATTGACTCAAGAGGTGTATATGTGTAGAACATGAAGATTGGAGCTGCCATCACTACTTGGTAGAGTTACGGCTACATTAGGAAGAAAAGGAGGAGCCCCTCCATTGAGGAGTTAAAGAATAGAGTAATCCTTAAAAGCACTTAGGTGTAGGGACCCTTAGAATCCTCTCTTGCTACCTAGCTTACATGTAGTTATGTATATCATGTTATTTTTATGAAACAACATATAAGGCTAATGTAATAACTTTTTTAGAATAAGATAAACTTTTACCTATGATAATGAATTTTCCTTGGCTAGCCACTCCTTCTTGGTGACCTCCCCTAGAGCCTATTGAGATTGACGTTTGGGGGGTGGTCTTCATCTTCGTCGGCAAGGTTTAGGATCTCCATAAGGGTTTGAGGGGGTGGCTAACACGACAAGGTGAGAATGGTGTGTAGTGTTAGAGGTTACCTGTGGTGGTAGTGGAGGACGAGGCTTGGGTTCCCTCATCTATCAAGGGTACAGTAACGATTCTAAAGGGAGCTTGAGCATTCACGATCCTTCACCAACTAATGATGCAATTTGTAGCCATAATTCTCCCCCTCCCAACAACGATGATGCCCTTGGGGTCACATAAAACTTGCACGATATAGGTTTAAATCCAATAAGAAACTCCACTTCAAAACAAATTACAGTTATAGATTGGGAAATATTTACTGTGATATTAGTTATTGTGGATATTGTGAGGTGTGGGTGGCCTGATGAGGTCCATGTCTCCCAACACAAAACGTTGTGGCTAGCCCCCGTGTCAACCAAGGTAGGCCACATGGTCAAATAATCTTTTTGGGGGAACTCTAACTCTAAGTGAGCCGGCTCCACTATTGGTTCCATTTCAAATGCATGAAGCACAAATAGGGATGTGACATCGGCACCATCCATTCAAACCTTGTCCCAAGCTTCTATGGAAGAGTGTCCATGGTTGTCAGAATGTGAATCTAGTCCTTCGAGTCAGCATGCTCATATTCTTAGTCCTCATCTTCACCATCAAACATCTTATTACAAGCTCTCGAGATATCAATCAACATGGTGTGAGCTTTTATGTTGTATGCCCAGTGTCAAACAAGGTAGGCCATTCTTAGTCCTCATCTTCACCATCAAACATCTTATTACAAGCTCTCGAGATATCAATCAGCATGGTGTGAGCTTTTATGTTGTATGCCCAGTGTCAAACAAGGTAGGCCATGCAGTCAAATGATCTTCTTGGGGGACCTCTTAACAAGTGAGTCAGTTCAACTGTTGGTTCCATTTCAAATGCATCAAGCATGAATAGGGATGTGATATCAGCACCATCCAATCATTTAAACCTTGTCCCAAGCTTCTATGGAAGAGTGTCCATGGTTGTTAGAACGTGAATCTAGTCCTCGGAGTCGGCATGCTCCGAACGGTGCTCATATTATTAGTCCTCATCTTCACTATCCAACATCTGATTACAAGCTCTATAGATATCAATCAACATGGTGTGAGCTTCTATGTTGTATGCCTAGTGTCAACCAAGGTAGGCCATGCGGTCAAATGGTATTTTTTGGGTGAACTTTTAACTCTAAGTGAGCCTCTTCCACTGTTGGTTCCATTTCAAATGTGTCAAGCATGAATAGGTATGTGATATCGGCACCCTCCAATCATTCAAACCTTGTCCCAAGCTTCTATGGAAGAGTGTGCATGGTTGTCAAAATGTGAATCCAATCCTCGAAGTCGACGTGCTCCAAAAGGGGCTCATATTCTTAGTCCTCATCTCCACCATCCAACATCTTATTACAAGCTCTATAGATATCAATAAACATGGTGTGAGCTTCTATGTTGTATGCCCAGTGTCAAACAAGGTAGGCCACGTGGTCAAATAGTCTTTTTAGGGAAAATCCTAACTCTAAGTGAGCCAGTTTCATTGTTGGTTCCATTTCAAATGCATCAAGCATGAATAGGGATGTGATTATCGGCACCATCCAATCGTTCAAATCTTGTCCCAAGCTTCTATGGAAGAGTGTCCATGGTTGTCAGAACGTGAATCCAGTCCTCGGAGTCAGCATGCTCCAAAATAGGCTCATATTCTTAGTCCTCATCTTCACCATCCAACATTTAATTACAAGCTCTACAGATATTAATGCACATGGTGTAAGCTTCTTATTGTATGCTCTATAAATATTGACGGACTTAAGGAGTGTGAGCGGTTGTGTCTGACTCATTGTCAAGAATGCCTCTACCCATGGGATGAGTCTTTCATGTTTTCAAGTTTATTTTCAAAGACTCGTACCCTTGCATATATAAATGTGATTGGTTTCCCAATCGTGAACTAGCCATGTGTCTATCATGTAAGGCCTTCTGAGGATCATTATTGTGTATGATCCTCATCTTTGAAAATCTATCACCACGAAGGTGTGGTGGAAGCTTAATCCAAAGGTCTTAATCTTTGCATCTTGAAGGAAGTGCTCAAAGGTTTGGTAGTGTTCCTATCTCCAAGATTAACCATAAAGCTTATGGCAATGAGTGGTGGGCTTCCTCAGGCCTCCTCCTAGTAATCCTTGGTGATTATGCTGACATCAGCACCACCATCCGAAATTGTGGAGAAAGTTACAGGACATTCATTTCATCACTTTTGAAATAGTTTCCCAGCTTGTTCATGAGAACTTTTGGCTATCCTTTTGTTTTGGTTATGGAGGTATAGCTCATCCTCTTCCTATTCAGGTTCAAATTCACATTTGGTTGTATAGACTCTTAAATTCCAATTCATCCATTTGGATAAGTATTGCTAAAATTGAAATCTTCATAATTAAGGCAAAATTATCGAGACTTGGACTTCCGAGAATAATGAGAAGGTTGTCAGGCCTACTATGTCCCTCATGAAATTTTTGTGCTCACTTTGCTCGTACTCACTCGGAGGTGGGTTGGACCTACTAATATGTACGGGGTGTGCACTAATTCTTCCCTAGGAGAGGCGGTGCCTTTGATGGGGTTGAAATGAAGTTATCATCAATTATCACATCGGGGAAAATATTGTGGTGACTATGATGACCCATGGAAGGCCAACTTACACCTCCTACTAAGTCCTCCTTCAATGCATCTAGCAATGCAAAATTTGGCCGAATTGGTTCCAGAGGGACAGAGACTCCGAAACCAGGTCTTTTTAAGGCCTCTAAAGAATGGTTACAATTTTGGTCAAGGCCTTTGGTATGCATTGAGGCCCCCAATTGTTCATATGATTAGCCTTGGAATTGGGTCAAGGATATCCCAAGTAAGGTCAATGGTTCATACTCAACTACTTGCTTAAGTATTGGCTCTATCATAAGCTCTTTAGCTTGTTTCATTCACTCTTCCTCCAACATAGGGTTGGAGTACTCTTTGAATTTCTTTGAAAAGTTTTCGTACTCAATGGATTTCTTGTTTTATAACAGGAGATTGCTTGTTTATCCACTGTAAGGGAGGAAACTTTGAAGCTATCATCTGAACCACTTTCAATGGTTATGGTGATCTTGCCTTTGACAACTAATCATGCATTGCGTTTTTGCCTACTCTTTGAGGTTTTGTTCTTTTAGACCTCTGGTTTAGGCTCATTAGGAGGGGATATTGCAGCCTTTTGGTGGGCTTGCACCATAGGGGGACTATATGAATAAGTCCAACTTGTACACTTAACAAGTTACGGCTTGCCAAAGTGGACTGATGCTCTAGCCACTCGAGTGATTTTCACTCTGTTGGGACAAATCTTGAAAACATGTCCAAAGTGGATTGATGCTCTAGCCACTCAAGTGATTTTCACTCTGTTGTTGGTGACAATTCTTGAAAGCATGTTTGAGTCCACACTTGTAACATGTGCCTCTGCATGAAATGGCATTGGGGTTTAGATTGGATTCAGAGTTGGGGCACTAGGTGGATGGTAGGTCTTCTCCTCTTTGTTGCATCTCACAACCTCGACCGGAGAGGTATGGTCAATGGATGGGGGTTACTCTAGATATTTACAAGAATCGTATGGCTTATACAACTCATAGCTCTCCTATTGTAGACTCTTAGAGTAGTCCGTTGGCAAAGTCACCGAGCATTGTTACATTAGTTCTAGGAGGAACCGATTGGGGTGGTAATATTGGAGGTGGATATGGCATCAATGGTGGACCTCGTGGAAAATGATTTTAATATGTAGGCCCTTTATTAGGTGCCAGGTAGAGAAGCATTTGGTATGGGAAGTAGGGCTAGTGATTGCTATGGGTTGTGGTGTTAGGTTTGGTAGGGGAAGTGGGAGGGCAGAGAGGGACGATGCTGAGTGGCATCCATCAGAGAGGAAGGCTACTGGGAAGAACTCGACGCACCAAGGTTCTAGTAATGAGCACAAAGCTCTTAGTGTCTAGGCTGCTATAACATTGAAAACTCTATGGTTGTATGGTTTCGATGACAGATTGCACACCAAACCATGTCTCTTTATGGGAATAGATGTGGGTGTTCTACTTGGGGTGCTAGCTGAGGCTAGCTTTGAGGTTTCCCTTGGGGTTGGCCTTACCTATATTGGCCCATACAGTTTAGCATATTCTCTACCAACGCGTCCATGCTCATAACCTTAACTAAGACTCTAGCTGGTGTTGGTTGGGCACCCTTGGCTAATGATGAGGCTTTGGATTATAAGTCCCCTATCTCTTAGTTTAGGTGGATGACTTCTACATCCTTCTAGGTCTATCGCCTCACGGAGCACTCTTCAACTGAAGATGCCTAGACCTATAGAGGTGGTCGTTGGCGCCTCTTGCTCTTAAGACTAATCATGAATCAATCAATGATGAGTGATAGATCGTCCAATCTTTTAAGGGTGCTATGCTTGGTTCTAGCAACGTAATCCCGCATCGTTTCTCTCCCTCTTGCTTAAGGTTATATATATGTGCGATAGGGCTCCATCTGGCTCCACTAGGCATGAATCCCACGAGGATTGTATGTGTGTTTGCAAGGCCTCATGCTAAAGTTTGAATGACTAATGGATTATCAATCCTTCCATGGCCTCGTAAATTTTATTGAACTTCTCGAAGTATTGATGAATAAGGTCTCCAGTTTTATCAAATTTGGTCATCATCCTTAAGAATCGATAGATTGGCTTGGTTCTGCCCAACTTTGAGCCTCTAGGTGCTATGTTGGCAACCCCCTTCCCATTTCAAACGCCATCCTTAGAATGTCTTCTATGTATTCATGTGGTAGGCGACATAAGGAAGTATTTGTGCAAAACCCTCGAGATCTCTTACCCTATGGGATTGGGCTATACGATTTTTCAATGGCACTTATCCTCTGTCGACATCATGGCTTTGAGGTTGCAAGCTTATTGGCTGAGGACATGTTCTATGAATGCCCTTGTATTCAATGTAAATAACCCACATATGTGGGTAGAAGTATAGGTCATACTCGTTTGCAATACCCTTGACAAAATCCAACCCCACTTGTCCCTGCCCCCATGAGCTATAGGCCTCAGATATATACCCAGGAATCCAATGTTCAGGCATATACAATATATATGATATAAATGTAAACCTTTCAAATTGTAGTTTCTAGTTGCCATAATAGGTAGTCAAATTTCTCTTTGGCTATCTATTAATTAAAATTTTGAGAATATTCGACGTGTAGAAAGAAATTTGAAAGCACTACAACAGAATGAGGGTCTAGCAACAACGAAAATAGCAACGCTTTTATTACTACAAGGGCAAGGAGATGGGGCCTATTTCACTACTAGAAACACTACTGAGCTAAGCAATGAAATTTTACAGCTATTTTCACTGTTGAGCAACGATCACATAACCTGTTAAAAAAAAAGCTAAGGTAGATTAGGGAGTCATCATAGGATTCCCAACTTTTTTTTAATATGGACACAGTAAAACTTCAAAAGATGCAAGTAAAAAAATGAAATTTTGATTGAGAATACATTAACTTCAAGTAGTTACAAACATTAATGACTAGCTATACAAAACATTACAACAATATTAATGACTAGCTATACAAAACATTACGACAATAGTAAGGCCTTTGGTCATATGCAAAATAAAGCAAGAAAGGGATGGCGAATCAAAATCTTCATCGGAATCCTTTTAAAAAAAAGACAACTGCAATTAATACTTGGCAAATGTTATAAGTATATTACAATACTTGGCGAAATTACATAATTGTATGAGTCCAAAAAAGTCACATACAAAAACAAGCATAATGAAAATCTATGGAATTAGGGACTGCATTGAGGGGTCCACATCTCACGCATTTCGATTATTATATGTCCCTTGCAGCTCCACACTCCTCTCACATTTCCATTACTTCTTGCTTGCACATTTGCATAATTTGTAGTAACACGGTTTGAAGTAACACGATCCTAAAACATAATAAAACTAACATAAGTGAAAATTAGTTTTGAAAAAATAAAGAGGTTATGGTTTTATAAATGTACTTACTTGCCATGCTTGCCAAGCATGGCCTCCAGAAATAACAATCCATCCTTCATGTTACACTCTTTCAAAGAGAGCTTCCAAACCCCGTTGTAATGCAAAATCATATTCATCTTGTATAGGGAGGTGGTCCACTACTTCAAGCTATAGACATATAAAAAAATGAACATTGATTTTATGTTGTTATTTAAGGTAACCTTTTTTCATAAAAGATAAGATAAAATGTGAGGAAATTTACTTACAAATATCGTTGGGATATCTACTCCTCCTTCATGTGTAACATCGCACTACAAGTTGTTTGCCATCTGTCCATGCATAAACATAAATACTTAAAACTCTTATGCCTGCATAAAGCATACATATGCATGTATGTATATTAGATCTACGTGCATAAGCTTCATGCAATGTTGCATGAGCTTCACGTCATATAGCACAGGTGCATGTCGATAGCTACTGGCATGCTTTGGTAGCTCCTAGTGCCAATACATGACGATAGTTACTGGCATGTATTGGGAGCTCTTGGTGCATGCCAGTAGTTACTGGCATGCCTAGGTAGCACCCGCCGACATGCATTGGAAGCTCTCTAGGCATGTATTGGGAGCTCCCGGTGCATGTCGGTAGCTATCGGCATGCCTAGGTAGCACCCACCATGCACTGGAAGCGACCTAGGCATGTCGGTAGGTATCGACATGCTTAGGTAGCAACCATCATGCATTGGAAGCTACCTAGGCATGTCGGTAGGTACCCGCATGCTTAGGTAGCACCCGGCACATAATGGGAGCTCCCAACGCATGATGGTAGCTACCGGCATGCCTAGGTAGCACTTGATTAATGCATGAACCTTATGCATAAGGCTACCTAGGCATGTCGGTAGGTACCCGCATGCTTAGGTAGCACCCAACACATAATGGGAGCTCCCAACGCATGATGGAAGCTACCTAGGCATGTCGGTAGCCTCATGCATAAAGCTTATATATAAGCCATGGCGTATACATGAGACTTATGCATGAGGCTTATACACATATGGCTTTATACATGAGGCCTTTGCATTTGGCTAATGCATATGCCTCATACATAAGCTTTATGCATAATTTGCATACATGAGGCTTATGTATATGGCTAATGTAAATGCCTCATGCATGAGGCTTATTCATATGGCTAATGTATTCATAAGCTTTAGGCATTAGCCTTATATAAATATAAATGCATGAGGCATATGGCCCCCACCTCTTGAGAGATACATAGCTCTCTAAAGACTATGCATAGAGACTTATAGCTAATGCATAAGCTTTATATATGAGGCATTATGCAAAAGTCTTATGCATGTGGCTAATTCATAAGCCCCATGTATAAACCTTATGTATATGGCTAGTGCATAAGCCTCATGCAAAGTCTCATGCATGAGGCTTATGCACTAGCTATATACATAAGCGGCCTCATGTATCATGAGGCTTATGCACTAGCCTTATGCATATGGCTAATACATAAGCTTTATGCCCTAGCCTCATGCATGAGGCTAAGGCATATGGCCACCTCTTGAGAGAAGCATAGCTCTCAAAAGGCTATCCATAGAGGGAAGAAAAAATAATAAACCCTAATCTTAAAAACCCTAAAACTAACAAACCCTATAACATGTAAAAGTATAAGAGAGGAAACATAAAAGACAGAGATCTCTTACCTTATGAGGCTTGTATGTGTCGATAACCTACAAAATCAAACCAAATAAAGGAAAAAAAGTATTAGTAATCCTCATAGAAAGCATATACAAAACCCTAATCTTAATAGAAATCTTAATTAAAGCTTTTGCATAACATAGAAAACTTATTGAATCTTTTTTTTTCTTTCTCATTGAAGCTTAACCCTAACCCTAGATTTTACATAGAAACCCTAATAGAGAGCTTTGATGGAGAGCTCTCTATCAAAGCTCTTTATTAAGGTTTCTATGTAGAAGATAGGGTGAGGATTAAGCAAGGGAAAAAGAAGAAGAGAAAAACTTTAAAGAGAAGGGAAATACTTACAAGAAAGCTTTCATGGAAAGCTTGTTTGCATAGGAGATGAAGGAAAAGAGAAGACATACCTTGCTTGAGCATGAGGAGGATAGGGTAGGAGAGGTGCAAGTGATAGATTAGACATAAACCTACAAAAACCCAAGGTATCAAGTTTGGAAGTACTTTTTTCAAGTCACGCTACTGAGCAATGTTTCGTTTTTTTACAGTGTAGCAGCGTTAAAAGCCCCGACATTTCCCTTCCGAAAACGCTGCATGCAACTACTCAAACAAAACAAGCAAGTAAAAAGCCAAGAAAGTTGACATGCCTTTTTAAGATAAGTTTTTTTCTCTTGCCCCTAGGTATGTTAATTTTGCTCCAAGATGAAGAAATCAAATCCTTTGCAAAGATATGTCCACTAATCACTTTGAAAAACTCCATAAAACCAAATGTGGGAACAAGTATCATCTTTGTAATAGCTACATATTGGGTGTCCTTGAGGTCATCATGTACTAGCAACTTGAGGTTGGTTATAGACTAGGTCATCATGCACTGAGGTTGGTTATAGAATGGATCATCATGTACTAGCATATTGGGTGTCCTTGAGGTCATCATGTACTAGCAACTTGAGGTTAGTTATAGACTAGGTCATCATGCACCGAGGTTGGTTTTATAGAATGGATCATCATGTACTAGCAACTTGTTAACTAGGCCTGACAATCTTATTGTTCCAACTCCTTGTCAACTAGGCCATTTCTCAAGTAAAGCCCTACAGGGAGGTCATGAGTTCGATACTTTGTAGTTCCGTAACAATCTGTCGCAAAAAAAAAGTTAACAGAAGTGGACAATCTGTCTCGGCCAACTCCTCATCCACCATCAATTGCTTGTGCAAATGGCCTTGGGAGGCTGGTAATCAACACCATTGGCAACCCTTGGATGTGAAACGCCCCTCTCCTAACTTTGGGATCATAGCTACTAAACTTTGGAGTTAACTACCAAGCCGACGGTGTGTCCTCATGCACTTTTTGTTATTTTTTTCAGTGAACAGGCCACATGAATGTATGCTACTAATCAGACCTTCGCTTCATTCACCACCAAAAAAGTTGTTCCATGGAGTCCCTAATTCCATATTCTTCCGCTCCTCATCAACAGTATCATCAATCCATTACTTCCTCATCGTCATCTGTGAAGAGAGGTCCATGGAAAATTAGGGCATGCAGGCTGCAGATCGTGTCTTCAACGGCCAAAACGGCTTCAACAACAGATGGTGGTCCTTCTTCTTCGATCGGAGAGGTGGGTTCTTCTGCAGAGCTTTCTTCGGAGAGATCTTACAAGAGTTCGCCATATCCAGGCGGCATGGGGCCTTATACTGGCCGAGACCCAAATGTAAAAAAGCCCGGCTGGCTGCGCCAAAAGGCACCCCAGGGAGAGAGGTACACTGAGCTCAAGGAGTCCCTCTCCACTCTCAAGCTCAACACAGTCTGTGAAGAAGCCCAGTGCCCCAACATTGGAGAGGTATATTCAATCTTTTGATTATTACGATTTTGAATCGATTTTTGTTTTCCTAAATAATAACGATGAATGTTGTAACAAATTTGTTCTTTTTTAATCAAAATGGGTTTTGCGTGCTAATCCAAAATTTATTTGTAGTCTTGAGAAATCCAGGTTAGTTTTGTTAAGCTTAGTATTTAGCTAAATCAAGGGCATGCTTATTAGTCATCAAGGAACTCAAGAGCATGCTTAGTAATCAAGAAGTTAAAAAATGCATGCCCGGGTAATTTTTCCCAAACCAAAGCTTGCCAAGCCTGTAAAAATGGACTTGGTTTTCACCCTCTAATGTTGTCCTGGGTGGACATTTTTTTTTGACCTCGGCCTCTAGGATGGGTAATACACCCACCCGTCTCGACGAGATTCAGCTTCCAGCAAGCTACTTATGGTGGAGAAAACGGGGAAAACTAGCATGTACTATGTTAGTTATTGAACCTTCAGGGACCTTGAAGAGTAAGAGAGGTCGTCTTTTCTGCCAACCAAGCAACACAATGTACTCCTAGTAGCAGTAGCAATATATCAGCTGTGTGCGCACGCATGTGTGTGTATATTTTATGAGCCTTGGTCATAATAGATGCTGGCATGATGATGAGGCTAGGTCCAAGCATGGACTTATTATTAATGGTCTAAAGTGACTTAATAGGTATAACCAGTGTGAAACACATAAGTGTGGGACATCACTGGTGGGTTTATATATATGAGTTATTAGCTCATTTTGAGGGTGCTAACGGGAGGAGTTCCTAGGACACTAGGACCTAAAGCAGGTCTATGCCTAGTCCAGACGAACAACTAGATTGGTGGACCCCTGTGGTAATGGGATGCAGGGCCGTTGCAGGGGACAGGGCTTGGCACTTGGCTTGGAGGGTGATCCGTGGACTTGGATCTATGGCTGGGTGGTGAGCTACCAGCTCCCCCTAATGTGGTTCTTGCTAATGCTTGGTGGATTTTGCAAGCTTGGAGTTGGCCATTTGATACATCAAGGTATGGGATTATGTACTGGTTGTTAGGTGCCTGTTTCAGAGAGTGTGTGTGTGTAGCAGCATAATCTCACAAGCAATGCCAAGGCCTACCCTTTCTCTTGGACTTACCGAGTTTTACTTCTAGCATGTGCTTGCTTCTTCCATCAGTCTTTAGTTTAGTGCCCAACCTTGTTGGAGTAGATTAGAATAAAAAAATCATATGCTTTTCCAATGGTTGCAAAATCAGGCCATGGGTGTTTTTCACTATTTACATGACAAGTTGGCAATCTGCTTAGCTTTTTACAATGTAAAGTTTGCCCTGTCAAGCTTTCCCTGAATGAAATGGGAGATTGGAAGGTAGATGGGGAGTCTTTTCTTCAATAACTTGCTTTGGACATTAATCAGCAATGAGTTCTCTTGCATGGCTGAAGCTTCGGCCTCACAAAATAAAGGCATTTCCTTCTTTATGTATGTTATGTGTGTGTGCGTGCGAGAGAAAGAAAGATATATTTACATCTACAAAAGACCTGAAGGGCCTATGAGACAGACGTGGGTACGGTGAGGGCATGTCATGTCGTCGGAGAATCTCATGGATCTATCTCTGTGTGGTAGAGATCCTTGGTGCTCTTGGTTGAGGGCACCTGGCACGTAGGATGGAGTAGGTGGGTGCTTGTGCCATGAAGAAATCAGTGATGGATCTCTGGGCAACGTTTTGTACTTGTCTCAGCATATCCTCTCAATGCTCCGTTCCTATGTTGTCTGAGCTCTATTAGGTATATCCTGAGACATCTTTGGTCCTTATACTGCATCACTCGTGCCAGTGGCCTGAATCCCTCCCAGAAGAGGCAGTGATAACTCCCTTGTATCTGATAATACGCTGGGCATCTGAACATATAGTGTGCCTTGTTCTCTACCTCCCCTATGGTGCACACTCTGCATATCTTCTCCTCTTGTGGGATGTTCTCGGCTCTCGCAGTCTCTACTTGGAGGCATTGGGAGGATCCTCTGAGCTGACAAATCGCGATGCGCATATCATGTGACATGTGGGCTTGCATGTACCTCGGGATATCAAAGAATCCATCCCCGGTGAGTCTCAAAAAATGCTGTCTGTAGAACTCACGTTTCGTCCCTATCTTTGATGATGACACCCAAGTTTGGTGTATGTGTAGGCGGACTAGATCCAACCTGATGGTCTGGTTGATGAGGCGTGTATAGTGGTTGTACTGAAATGGGGGAGACGATCCATCTGCAATCCATGTGTATGAAACCATTCAACTACCTCCGAGTACCATAACTGCTTTGATAAGGGTGGCGGCTGTCTTCTCCTTGAGATGGAGGGTAGTATGGCCTCTCTCTCTTGCTCCCTCTCCCTCTCCTTTTGAGAGAGAGAGAGAGAGAGAGAGAGAGAGAGAGAGAGAGGCCATACTACCCTCCATCTCAAGGAGAAGACAGCCGCTATGTTGTTTTGCTCTGATCTCTCGTACATCTGGCCCCTTCATCCTTTTGCCCTCGCATCTCTCTCTCTCTTGCTCCCTCTCCCTCTCCTTTTGAGAGAGAGAGAGAGAGAGAGAGAGAGAGAGAGATGCGAGGGCAAAAGGATGAAAGGGCCAGATGTACGAGAGATCAGAGCAAAACAACATAGCATGAAATGAGTGAGTGAGTGTATATATGATGGTGAGTGAAAATATGTACAAGAGGCCCTCTGATGTGAGGTGACTCTGAGTAGAAGACTAGTGATGAAGTACGGTTGGTCGGTGACGAAGGCGCGCGTCGATGTGAGGCAAAGGCACTCTGAGAGGTGGTCGTTGTCGAAGGCTCATGGCGGTGGATGCAGAGGCACTCCGAGGTTGTAGTGTGCAGCAGTGGAAGGTGAAGTGATGTAGAATCTGGTGACAAGGGTGCCCTGGTACCTAAAGGGTGATGAAGAGAGAGGGCTGCCATCCTGAGTGCTGCAAGCTCTGGTGACAAGGGTGCTGCAATACCTGAGGGGTGTAGTGGTGCAAGCTTTTGGTGACAAGCGTGCTGCAATACCTGAGTGGTGCTGAAACCGATCCCGTCAAGTGGGAAAGACTCAATTGGACACCTACACGTTTAATAGCACAACTTTAAAACCACAAATATGAAATGGACAACTTAAAACAACTTGAAATTTAAATGACAGAAATGGAAAGATGGACACCAGCACTGGGGCCGGAACGGGCCGACCCCCCCCTCAATATATGATATATTTATTGGGAGTATTTAAAGAATACAATGCTCCACGGGTTCTGAGAACCAGATCATGTCCATGTACATATGAAAACAGTATTAAACAAATAACTCGAATTTCGATGTAGAAAAACTTGGAGCAGAACGACCACTAGTGTGGTCCAATCACTACGGTCCTGTGCTTTCACTGGACTCCGCGGAGAGCACCACACTGGTGTTCCGAGACCACGCACAGACAGGCGCTCTCGTACTAACGCCTGGCTCTCCCGATCTCAGCACCTTTGGACCGAGGTTCGCCCATATAGCTTGGACAACCCGGCACCGAACGGGTGTAGGCCGAGCGGGACGAATCTCTTACCAGATTTAAACATTAAATGCTTTACTCAAATCTGAAAATCACTTACTTGTAGATGGTTGATAGAAGACCAAAACTTGTAGTGTTTGTGTAGTCTTTGAAACCACCTTTGTTGGAGAAAGAGTAGCCACGTGGTGAACCTCCAAACAAGTTCCACCACAAAGGGCACAGCTGCCTGCTGTGGTTAAGTACAACTTGAGCCGCCAGAGGTTGTACGTTGTAAGCAGGTACACAGCAGCCGCCTTGAAGGGTGTATGCGCAGCAGTGGTAAAAGGAAGAGATGGCAGCCTCTTGTATGGATGGTGAAGCAGCCGCCAGGTGTATAGTACAGCCAGTCACCTGGAAGAGTGCAACGTGGAGTAAACAGCTGCCTGTAGAGTAGTTTCAGCCAACAGCAGAGGGTCGCCTGTAGTGAGTCAGGCGCAGCCGGCAGTTAACACCAGCGCACAGTTGAAGTGGCTGCAGCCAGCCTGTAGGGAAGGCGGGCACAGTAGTTAATTCAGCCGCCTTGGGGAGTCAGGCGCAGCCAGCCTGTAGAGGGTGGTTCGCAGCAGCCAGCCGACTGGAGAGAGGGAGAGACTGTCGCCAGTAGCAGCCAGTCTGCAGGGAAGGCAACCGCCTATATGGAGGAGCAGCCGTACAGCAGCAACAAGGTGAACTTCAGCCGTGTAGAGGAGAAGCGATGGATGATAGCCGCCTGGTTCTTCACGTAAGAGAGAAGCGATCCATGCCACGCTTGAAGAGGGCCCTCTCTTTTAATAAAAACTGAAGTGTAGTTAACCTTAGTCCTACCTACGCATGCATGAAGGGGACTAGTGGGGGTTGGTGACCATGCCCACCCCCACACTCACTTAAAAGTGAGGCTCCCCACCTTGGCCCCAAAGTGGGTGCCCAAAGGGGGTGCCCACTTTTAAATGAATGTGGACCCCTAACCTTATAAATCAAAGGGTTAGTATTTAAAACATTAAAACAAACATGTGCGATATACTTACCACCTGTTCACATGCACTGAAACTTGTCAGAATACAGGGCACACTTCACGACTCATTGGCAGGTGTCCCCGCTCAGTAAGTAACACGTCAAGCAGGCAAACACACGAATACATGTCATGCGAAAACAGTTTCAAGCATGCAAAATATGTGTGCATGTGCAAAAGTAACATGGACATATCTCCCGTTCATGGAACATGTACAAAATATTTGTCGGCACAAAACTGGCTCGACATAAAACATAAAAACCTGGTCTTCCTATGGAGTGACAGTCCCATAGGTAAGACACAGTTCCAGGCACGAGTTTCCCTAGGTGTGACAGTCCCATAGGTAAAACACGGCACGAATACTGGCTCTTCCATGGCGTGACAGTCCCATGGATCGAACACAGTCCAGGTCATACACGGGTGGCACTGATCTGGCTCCCGTCCATACGACACCATCCTGCTAACACACGGGTGGCACCAGTCTGGCTCCCGTCCATGTCAGCAAAATACTGGCCTCTTCACATGAGACACCGGCCTGGCCTCAAGTGAACGAGACGCAAAAGCTAGGAATGGACCAAATGGTCGGCCAATTGGTGACAGTGCAGTGATGCAAGCTCTGGTGATAAGGGTGCTACAATACCTGAGTGAGAGAGGAGCAGAGAGGGCTGCCGTACCGATGATGTGAGATGGTGAGCAGAGAGGGCTGCTGTCCTGAGGTAAACTATAGAAGAAAAACGATGATGTACTGTAGCAGAGAGTGGGCTGTTGTCCCAAGGTGTGAACTGAAGATAAAACGCTGGTATGCTCTGTGTAGCAGAGAGGGCTGCTGTCCCATGAGCTGATGTAAAACGTTGGTATGCTGTGTGTAGCAGAGAGGGTTGCTGTCCCATGAGCTGATGTAAAACGCTGATGTGTTCTATATATGCTTCTTGTTGGCCCTATGCAAGGGGTAGTACGCTGATGTGCTATCCCGAAGTAACCCATTCCATGTGTGGTCCATATCAAAGTTTGGAGAATCAACTTCTGGTGAGAAAAATTGGACCTCCGGGAGTGCGGGTAGATGATCCATGCTGTGTGCTCTTGAGGTCTTCAATCGCTTTGCTCACGATTGCTCTGATACCATGTGAGGGCAAAAGGACGCAAGGACCAAATGTACGAGAGATCAGAGCACAACACCACAACATGAAATGAGTGAGTGAGTGTATATATGATGGTGAGTGAAAATATGTACAAGAGGCCCTCTGATGTGAGGTGACTCTGAGTAGAAGACCAGTGTAGAAGCAAGGATGATGTCAGAGCTAAAGCACGGTCGGTGACGAAGGCTCGCATCGATGTGAGGTGAAGGCACTCCGAGAGGTGGTCGGTGTCAAAGGCTCACGTCGGTAGATACAAAGGCACTCCGAGGTGGTAGTGTGCAGCAGAAGGTGAAGTGATGCAGACTTTGGTGACAAGGGTGCTACGGTACTTGAAGGGTGATGAAGAGCAGAGAGGGCCGCTGTCCCGAGTGGTGCAGGCTCTGGTGACGAGGGTGTTGTAATACTTGAGTGGTGCAGTAGTGCAAGCTCTGGTGACAAGGGTGCTGCAATGTGCAATGGTGCAAGCTCTGGTGACAAGGGTGCTGCAATACCTGAGGAGGAGAGAGGGCTGCCGTCCCGATGATGTTATTTGGTGAACAGAGAGTGCTGCTGTCCCGAGCACATAGTCACTAGAAACGAGAAACGGGAATGGAAACGGGGAAACGAGTTTTAGGGGTGGAAACAACCGTTTCTTGTGACAATATCACTTGGGAAACGAGAAATGGCCATTGAAACGGATGGAGTCCTGAAACGGAGAAACGTGTTTCTAGGGTTTGAAATAGTTGTTTCCTATGACTATGCCCGAGGTAAACTATAGAAGAAAAACGATGATGTACTGTAGCAAAGAGTGGGCTGCTGTCCCAAGGTAAATTGTAGGATAAAAACGATGATGTACTGTAGTAGAGAGTGAGCTGCTCTCCAAAAATATGTATTGATGATAAAACGCTGAGGTGCTGTAGCAGAGAGTGGGATGCTGTCCCAAGGTGTGAACTGAAGATAAAACGCTGGTATGCTCTATGTAGCAGAGAGGGCTGCTGTCCCATGAGCTGATGTAAAACGCTGGTGTGCTCTATGTAGCAGAGAGGGCTGCTGTCCCATGAGCTGATGTAAAACGCTGATGTGCTCTATGTAGCAGAGAGGGCTGCTGTCCTATGAGCTGATGTACAGGAGCTGACAGGCGATGATGATGAAGCAGATGTAGTGCAGGTGCCGGCAGCAGCAGCAACAAGACTGCGTGGCTTGGCACCATGTCTTGGGTTATGCCAACTCATGACAAGACTGCCTTCCACCATTGATTCCAATGTAAAGTCCTCACTAGACCATGTCCATTGATTATCTGACATAGAACCACTATGGATTAGGATAGAGGACACACTTGAGAAACCCTAGCAAGGTTTCCATAGACCTGTGATGTCGTTGAACTCATCGTGTAACCGCGATAGCTTGTGGCTAGTGACTACCCACCCAACCATATGCTCAATACCTCGAACCATCCCCAAGCTTGAGGTTAGGTTGCCGCGAGCCTACCAATCACCGACGACCCCAACCTGGCATCCCATACCATCAAGGCAAATCAGCTGCGCTGACAGCTCCATGACTGAGAGATCCTGCACACTCCTTGGTAATCCAAGGCTAGCGCGTGGCTACTTGATCTCTTGTGTCTAATAAGTGACCCAAGTCACTTATATAGTAATAACCTCGTTGTAAGTGGCCTGCTGTGATTTATAAGCTTTTAGCCATTATTAGTTCCTAGTTATTATTATTAACCCGTTGCTATTATCTCCAATCCCATGGCCACGTGTTAATTCCACGTGTTCCCTGTCGGAATGCACAACGGAAAATGAGACAGCTGCTGTGAGAAAGAAAACGCAGAAGTGGAGAGAGAGAGAGAAGCTGTATAAACTCTACTATATACACAAGATCCGGTACAATGACACCCTATGCTGGTTGGCCAGCCAAAAACAGCCGACAGGCCACAATCATGTCCAAGATTGAATAAAATCAGTTGGCCAGCACATATGTAGTCGGCTAGGAGAAAAATGAAGTCGGCCAGGACCAGATAAGTCAGCCAGCACAAAAGTCCTCCACGACTAGCAAAAATTGGGAAAACAATGGAAAGATGAGGAAAAATGGAGACTACTCCTAGATCGGGTGGGCACACCCAAAACAGAGGCCCTCACTCCCTACTGAGTAATATGGTACAGACAAGAGATGACTGCTAACATTCCCCGCCCTAGCTAGCCCTAGGCCGGTCGGGATGTAACACGCATGTGATGGAGTTGGAAGGTAGCTACATCTTTTGCGTGTTGGGTCGCACCACCTTCGCTCCGAAGGGGGGATTGTCGGGTATTTTATCATATAGTACAAAAAGGTACAAGAATCCTTGCAGCCATGGGCTGCCTTCTGGAAAATGTAGAATACCCTAACACTAGTCCTATGTGAAAACGATGAGCAAAAGTGCCTTTTATAGGCATTGGGAAAAGCTAGAGATCTGGCCAATTGCTGGTCGGCCAGCCGCCTAGACACCAATATCACTAATGAAATACCCGACCTACTTTAATGCAGCCGACACAGCCTCTTCTTGCATTCCACGCAGCTGACAGGTCATCATGTCCACTCCAATCCATCACTTGCCATAACTTGCACATCCATGCTCCAAAATCTTGGTTCTATCTGGTTCGTAATCCTTCTTTATATGGTTGCACTCTAGGATTAGTCTTGAGATTAGCATGTACATGTGTATGCACATGACAGATAAGTAGTGATGTCATAGGCACTTGGCATGTGTCATTGCCCCAATGTGTGTTGTGTCAAAAGATAAGGCTCGAAAGCTTTTAAAAGCATTGCATTCTTTGAAACTTGTAACACATCAATCAGTGCAATCACTATCCCTTTCTCTTTGAATTTGTTACACATCTCACTCTCTCTCTACTACACACTCCACTATGGATATCTTTGAGCCTCCATAGCAGCTGTGATCTAGTAACCCGCACAAACCTAAGGCTTGGAAAGACCTACATAGCTCATGCGTGACATGTCTTGGACTAGGGCTCACAATGGGATCACGGCGACAAATAATCCTAAAAAAGGTAGTGACTCTCTACAAGTATGGCAGTGATGATGAGCCAGCGTCACGTGGCACCTCAGTGCATGGGTGCATGTGACAATGCCTTACCTTGGGTCATTCTATCTGATAGAGAATCAAAGTTTTGAAGTCATGGGCTATATTATTTGAAAACTTACGCATTAAATTGGATTTCACGATGGCATTTCATCGAGAATCCAATGGGCAAATAGAAGTGACTAATAACACCATTCTGGTTTTACTTGCCTGTGTCTCTTCTCCACCAAAGCTTAGGGATAAATAGATTCACCTTCTATAATTTGCCTACAACAACAACACCTCCCTCAACTATCGGAAGAGCACTATTTGAGATTATTTATGGGAAGGCTTTACTTATTCCGACTACACGCTCATAGATTCTCAACAACTGATGATTTTATATAAGATTTTGACACTAGTTTCCAACAAGTACGACAAGCTATATGTCAATCTCAAGAGCAGGATGCTAAACATACAAATAAGAAGGGAAAATATATATCATTTAAAGAAGGTGATTATGTTCTCTAAAAATTTGAGAAGCAATATATCAGTGTGTTATAAAGAAATATTTTTATCACAATGGAACAAGTCTTGATCTTTGCATTATTTTGTGCATGTCTTTTTCTTGATTTGGTTTGATGGTAATTATCAAAGAAATGTCTTTTCGTCAATGTGCTTGTGATGCAAGCTGCCCACAATGGGCAGGAACTGTGAATGTAGTCAACACTAATAACGCGAATTAACACAATAAACACAAACTAACGCAAATAGGCCTACTTTTGGAGGTGCATAAACAGAATCTCTGATCAAATGCTTTTTGATGAGAATACATAGCATTAAAAAATGTTCCTCTGAATTGGCTCATGTACTCAGTCATTGTTATGGTAGGCAGTGTTGGAATGGAGGAGGGGGTGCTGGTGGTGCAGGGGATGGTATTGGAACAGCTACCATTATGCTTCTTGGTGATACGTGTACACGGGGCTGCCGCTTCTGTGCAGTTAAAACAAGTAGGACACCTTCTCCACCTGATCCCATGGAGCCTGAGAATACTGCAAAAGCAATAGCTACTTGGGGGTAAGGCAAATCACTTTCTTATTTGTGTGTGTGTGTGTGTGTGTACGTGTCTGTGCGCACATGTGTTTTGTTGAGAATTATTATGTGGGTTTGAACTCAAAGCCCCCTTCTGGTTAGTGTGGTGCAATAGCTACTCGGGCAAGGGCCCAACTTATTCTACTTTGAGATCATAAGCTTGTTTTCTTGAAATTATGTTAAAAAAAATCAGCTTGTGTCCAAAACATCATAGATCAAGATGTAGGGCTTTTGACAGAATTACGGCTAGTGACTTAATTAGCGTTAAAAAAATAACAACTTGTTTATACACTAATTCGTGGTCATTTGCAACATCGCAGGGTTGGTTATGTTGTGCTTACCAGTGTGGATAGAGATGATTTGATTGATGGTGGAAGTGAACATTTTGCTTGCACCGTCAGGACTCTAAAGGTCAGATTTAATCTTATTAATTATTAAACGAATCTTTGATTGGATAAATTAAGCTCAATTTCTTGCATGCTTCCCACTATTTGTGTATTTAACGTATACTTTTGATGATCCATTGACATGGTTTTTTGATATCAGGAACTCAAACCTGAAATTCTTGTCGAATGCTTGACTTCTGACTTTAGAGGGGATCTGAGTGCAGTCTCCACAGTGGTCCAATCTGGCCTAGACGTGTTTGCTCACAATGTGGAGACCGTTCAAAGGCTTCAGAGAGTTGTAAGAGATCCTCGGGCTGGGTAAGCCACACTTATACATAAATTATTGCTACCAAGTCAAATTCTAAATCGTTAAAGCTTTCAAAGTGTCTTAGGCTGTGTACAGAACTGTCCTGGCAAGGTGCTCTATCATCCTTGACAGGCGGCCATGATGCCAACCCCAACACCCCCCCCCCCCCCCCCACCCAAACCTTGGGCAGACTATTGAAAAACTCCATGTATCTCTGCATTTTTTTAATTTTGTTAAAGTTTTCTATCCTTTGTATGGTGCATAATTTTAGATGACAATATTTTCAGAAAGGGAGCAGGGAATGCACTTTCAGTACCCTCTAAAGGTTGGTCAATCAGGCTCTTTACTGGTTGGCCCTTTATCATCTGTAAAGAGTGGTCATCCAGCTTTTATAAGGCTGTCAATAGTTTGGGTGCCTGCTCAACTTGGGTGTTGTCTAACCAGGTCTTGGGGGCCGACCTGCTTGCTCACGTAGTTCCTGCCTGGTTGGCCCTCACTGCTGCCAGCTGCTTGTCTGATCTGTTTGATGCACCGTGCAACTTTTGGCAAGGTGTGAAGATGTCTAGTGGCCTTGGGAATGCTGATATGTGTGCAGCCTGCCTTTGATGGAGGCTGGCCACTCTGGAGTCTGCAAGCTCTCAACCCCTGATAAATGGAAGATTTGCACTGTTTGGATGTGCAACCTAGGAGCACGTGCATGAATCACTTTGGAAAATGAGATTTTCCAACACCATTCTACCGCTACGCAGTAATGGAGAGTGAGCTTACTGGAATAGTTTTTGCAAGAGAGATCTCCTGTCCCAAAGCTATTTAAATGTTCTACTTTGGTCTCATAGGCCCTTTGAGCTTCCATGTATGGTAGGAGTGGGTGCATATGTGGAAAGAAAAAAAGGGAGGGGGGGTGTGGGAGGACATGCTTGATCCCAAATCAAGGATCATAAAATTTTTCTTGGATATTCTAGTGAGGTGATGCTGATATTGACCTGAAATTTGAAGTCTTGTTTATCTGTTTCTGTTATCAACTTTTATTATGTATGTTTAATTTCGTGATGGTTTTTTTTCAACAGCTATGACCAAAGTATACTGGTCCTCAAGCATGCCAAGAAAGCAAAGCAGGGTATGGTTACCAAATCCTCTATCATGCTCGGTTTGGGGGAATCTGACGAAGAAATAAAGCAAACAATGAAAGACTTGAGGTCGATAGAGGTGGATATTCTGACTCTTGGGCAGTATCTACAGGTATCTTCCATGTTTGTTTGATTCAGCTATGTTCTCTTTTGGATGGATTTTGTTGAACATTAATTAAGAAGGTTGAACATTTTGCAGCCAACACCACTGCATTTGACGGTCAAAGAATATGTGACCCCTGAAAAATTTCAGTTTTGGAAGGAGTTTGGTGAGTCGATTGGGTTCAGATATGTAGCCAGTGGCCCTTTGGTGAGTATAACAGATTTGAGAGTTACTGTGGGTTATTTATCCTTATCGAATTCTAGAATTTATGATTGCCTTTTATTGTGGTCATTGTAGGTTCGCTCATCTTACAGAGCTGGTGAGTTCTACATTGAAAGCATGATACGCGAACAGAGAGTGACTAATGGCCACTCCTAATTTAAACTAGTGTCATCATTTTCACTCATGAGGAGGAGGTTGCAGGATTTGCCTATCTTGCGGTAAGCAGTTGCCCCCTTGTTGACTCGGGCCATGGATTTGAGATGGAGAAATTTTGAGTTACTTGACCCAATGCTAAATGACTCAGTGCTAAATTTCTTTTATCTGTGCAAGGGCTGAAGAGTAGCTCCAGCATGTATCCTCATGGTTCTTGCCTATTTTTTAGCCCCATGTGGGTTTAAAATCGCCTGGATTCTCATCTAGGTTAACGCCTAGGGTCTTTTATCTTGTGGAACTCAAATTTGGATACGAGGGTGATTTTTTGATCCGGAACTTTATGATGATTTGAGAAGTCAATATGAAGCTGAGGACAATAGGTGATGATCTACATGCTATTGTTATATTCTAAAGGCTTATATGAATTATGTTCGTGAGATGGGAGCCAGGGCCATTTTGAGTCAGATTGGCCTTCTGTTTATGGTTAGTTCTCGACAATTTGTGTGAGGTGTGATTTGTCTCCTGAGAGTAGACTTGCATAGGATGTCATCAATTGACGTGATGGGTCTTGAAAAGAGGATGGATCATTTAGTTCGACAATTTGTGAGGTGTGATCTGTCTCCTGAGTAGACTTGCATAGGATGTCAAAAATCGACGTGATGGGTCTTGGAAAAGAGGATGGATGGTGCAGTTGCTGGGCCATCAAGAAGTCCACACAGACATGGGTGGCAAGGATATATAGTTGGGACTTTCATTATCAGTTTGAGATACTTGACCCTGACCATTTGAGATCCTTGGCGCCTTTGGAAGGACTATAGCAATATTGATGGTAATTGTTTGAAATGATTCACCAATTTAGTAGGCTTGATCAGTGTCAAGTGAAGTGATTAATTAGTAAGTGGGCTTGTCAACCTCCCATCTGTTCTTCTGGACTACAATATGCATTTGCCTAACCGATAACGTCAAATCTTTGGTCAGCAGAGTGGAGATCTGGACTGAGGCCTGCAAGAGAAACTTTCATAAAAATGTGTTGCACCTGCATGTCACAATCATCATTAAAATTCTGTGACTGTCGATGTTACTCTCCCCTCTGCCCGCCTGTCACATCTTGCACAGAATGTAGCTTGCTAACCTGTCACTGCCATGGCTCCTTATTTTCCCATGCCTGAACTGTTGTTACCTACCTAATGCTTAGAAACCGAAACCCAACACTTCTAAGGAGCATAAATATTGGCCTCAACAATGCACTTCCATGTTATAATGCATATACTTGCAATAGTTCACTCAGGCGATTTACTCACTACATTAACTTTTATGGATCTTACTTCGTTTTTTCAATCTGGGGTGCTTCCACTCCAGCATTTATGCATTTAAAAATAAGGTATTTAAGCATTTAAAAATAAGGTGACAATCGGACCATTTTAAAAACTGAGGTGCCACATTTTGCTGAACCTGCACATGATTTGGTCTAGTTGAAAAAATGTTGGGGGTATTTATCAAGCCCGAGAGTACAAAAATGCAAGGCACCCCTGACTTTGAGAATTACCCATTGTCCATGCATGGAGGTAAACTTGCTAAGTGGCAAAAGAGTGTTGATAGTGTTTGTGCTCTATCCGAGTTTGACCACAAAACAAAATTTTCTTGCGACCATTTTATGGCTTGATCTAAGTGTAGGTACTTGGGCTTAGAAGCTACCGATGACAATGATGTACCAACTAGGGCTAGGGTTCCTTGAGAAACCATTATCCTACTGAAACAAGAGGGGGGATTGAGTTGCTTGTGAAACCATTTTCTTACCCAAGCAAGAGGGGGGATTGAACATCATAGACCTAGAGGTGGAGAGTAAGGTGGTGTTTTGTAAGATGATTACTAAATTAGCATTATGAACCAATGAAAAGCTACAAGTGTGAGTCAATATAATATAATGAGAAAAGACACAAAATGTACATGTCATGCGCAAGGGACACCTTCAAACATCCCTTCAAAGCTCAATCACATAAAACGAACAGCATATCCACTTTCCTTCTAAAGGAGCTTCTTTTGAACGGCGAGAGTAATCTCCCTCTTGGAGCTACCCCAAAAGTGTGCAACATGATCAAGTAAATCAATGCAATTTTTATTTGCTTGCTTGGAAGACTTTACAAGAACACATGCATATAGAAAGTAACAAAAAAGCACAGTATTTGAAGCCCAACAACACTACATCTGTAGGATATCCAAAATCTGTATTGTTCACAGTTCATACAACTGCTCCTTGCCTCAATTAAGAGCCTGGAAAAGGCACTTGTTCTCATTGGGACTTGGGGCTAATAGGGCCTGCTAGAAAGGATCTCAAATGGCTTTTCACCCGAAATCCCTTCAAGTTGTCAATTCACCATGGAAGACTTTGCTTTGATCCTGCTTGAAGGAGCTCCTTGTTATCTTTTTAGATAATACTTGGGTTTCTGTCTCCCCCTAACGATTTCCTGCTCTTTTCCTCCACATATCCTTGACCTCTTCAAATGAAAGTCCTTTAGTTTCGGGAACCCAAAACACTACAAATATGAGAGCCAAAACAGAGATTCCACCAAAAAGTAGAAAGGTCCATGAAGTGCCCAATGCACGTGTTAGGGAAAGAAAAGTCTGTGTGACGATCAGATTTGATATCCAGTTTGCTGTTGCCGCAAGCCCCCCACACATGCCCCTATACTTCAAGGGATATATTTCTGAATTAACTGCCCATGGAACAGGGCCCATACCAGGAGAAAAACACACAATGTAGAGCACAAGTCCAATGAGAGCGAGCCAACCGAAATGACTAGGGCAGCCATTGGTAAACCATGCACGCGATTGTGCCACACAGTGATTGCCGATTGCCATATTTGAAAGAAAACAAGCTCCGGGCAAATTCTATATCACAGATCCATTGGTCAGGCACATGGGTATACATAGTAACGTGCACATGCAAGACCTATGATCACCCTTTCTCACACACTAAGAATGCATCGATGTTATCACTCAGTAAACTAAATATAATAAGCTAGTGCTGATTAGGTTCCATGTATGAAGGTTTACACAAGAATCTGATACCTCATTAGCTCGTGCTGCACAAAAACCACAGCCGGCTTTCAAACAGTGCACACACGTCCACGAGCTCCCAACAGCTTTATGGAAGGCCGGGCAAGTGTAGTTTGAATTTTGCAGAGAGAGTTCCGCACTTATGGCTGGTGCACTGTGTGATGTCAAATGAAATGCTACTGTCAAGACCCCAAGTGCTATGATCACACCAAACAAGCTGCTCATTACCAAAGGGCGCCTTCCAGCACGTTCGATAAAGAGCATGCCTGCAATGGTTCCTAGCGCATTCATACCAGATACTATCAAGGAGAGCAACAAAGCTACCCTGTTGGAGGCGAATCCAGCCATTTGTACGATAGACGGGCTGTAATACATAACCGTATTTATGCCGACAAATTGTTGAAACACCTGCAAAAGACCCCACTCAAAATCATGGTTACAACGAGAAGGCATGGACTTGATAGCCCCAAGTTATCACCTGGAGCCCAATACCAGCTATAAGGGCTAGCCGGATTTCTTTGGTTTTCAACAAATCTGAGTATGTAACCCTAAGTGACCCATTTTCCTTTATCTCACTTTCCACTGAGTTTCTTAGCTCCTCAATCTCGTGTTTCACGTCATGAGATGGGTAAATTTTCTCGAGTATACGGCACGCTTCTTCGGTTTTCTCCTGCATCAGAAGGCCCCGATCTCAAGATGTGATTCTCTCCATAAAGCAAAGTGGGAAGAATGATTGATTAGAGATGGAAGTTGAAAGCCAGAGATAAAAGTTGAAGCCCATGCATACCTTCCGATAAAGCCATCGAGGAGACTCAGGAAGCTTTACCATGAGAACAAGCTGAAAGATGGCAGGCAAGCCTGCCACTCCGAGCATCCACCTCCATGTCCCTGGCACCTGCAACAGAAGCTCCACTAGTTTGTGTGTCGTCGTGTAAAGGCGCATGCTTTGGTATCAGTTTGTTTGTGGTGGTGTGGAGGTACATGCTTTGACAGGGTGTATGTTAGGCAGCATCGCTGGAGGCTTCATGGGAGATTAATTTTAAGTCCTCACCTTTGTGAAGCCATAGTTGATGGCGTAAGAACAGAACTGGCCTCCAGTTATAAAGAGCACATTTGTGCTCACTAGGGCGCCCCTATATTTGGCAGGAGATGCTTCTGCAATGTAAAGAGGAGCCGTCATTGAGGCAACTCCTACTCCAAGCCCCACAAACGCTCGACCCACAATTAAGACGGACGGATTTGGTGCGATGGCCATCATAAAAGCTCCAATTATGAACAAGGCATCTGCAGCAAAAATGGCCGGTTTGCGCCCAAACTTGTCGCTGATTAAGCCTCCAAATGCAGCTCCGAATATGGCGCCCGCGACAGCCATGCTCACAATAGTCTCCTGTACAATGTTTACAAAGGAGGAGGGGATCATGCTTAGCTTAGCAACAGAGTAAGACCAAAGCTTCAAGGGATGTCACTTTTTTTGGGGAAGACAAAACAAGGGCCTTGATATTAATCATGGGCTGTGTTTGCGTCTCGATATTCAAAGAATTTCAATGTATGAGCCTGCAAAACTGGTATTCAAACAATTTCAATGTATTCACCTGTAAAACTGTGCTCTGAGCGACCGATTTGAAGTCATCTCGAACGTAAAGCAAAGCTCCTGATATAACCCCTGGATTCACATGCCAAAAAAGGGGGAAAAAAGCCAACTTAGGTGACAAAAACATGCTGATCAGAATATTTGTTTTACAAGATGATACGCAAAGACTTGTTTTTTCAATGGGGAGGGTTGCATGGCTGTGGCCGTGTTAAAAATTGGGCTCAAGAATTTTGCTAGGTTTTCTGTTGAGAAGCAGCATTAACAATTCTAAATAGATGTTATAAAAGGAAAAAATTAAAAATTAAAAAATAAAAACCTGTGTCGTAGCCGAAAAGGAGACCCCCGAGCCCCGCGACAAACGTCAAGAGTAGCAGATACTTGTTGCTCCCCACGTCCCTCTGGAGGGCCTTCAAAGTTTCCCACATCCCCTGCTGCTGCTGCTCCCCGCCATTGTTTCGAGCTGAATTAGAGATCTCCATTGTCACCACTCAACTGCACACACCCCCACACACCCCCACACACCCACACCAACTACATTTTAAATAAAGGCACAATCCCGGCATAGCAATTTACTAAGCATTACTCTGGGAAATGATTACATTCAACATACCACAGCGCACACTAATCCGCGCTGCAAATTGCCTCTAATTTGGGATTAACTAGCTGCACGACACCAATTGCAAACAATCAACACAAAACATACAAGGACATTTTTAAGTGCAGCTTCTCTAATTATAATGAAATGGCGGGTATTAGCAGAAGCTTTAATTAATCCACTTACAATTTTAAGAAGATGGTTTTGCTGCATGCATGCAATAGATGGTTGCTTTTATATATTTAAGAAGATGGTTTTGCTGCATGCATGCAATATATGGTTGCTTATATATATATAATATATATATATATATTATAGAGAACAAGAGAGCTTCATTTTCAAAAAATATAAAAATAAATAAATGAATAATATAGAACGCTTGCCTAAATTATAGAGAACAAGAGAGCTTCATTGTCAAAAATATATAAAAATAAATAAATAAATAATATAGAAAGCTTGCCTATTTTTGATTGCGTAGATAATTACGAAGCTAAGAGCAAGAAAGCCAAATTAATTTTAGAAGAAGAAAGAGGCTTTGCCAAAAAGGGAAACATTTTTCACAAAAGCAAGCCGATTCCTGCGGAGTCCGAGCAACTTTCCAGTAGTGGAATAAGCGAGGGTTACTCGAGTGAAAAATGGCATATGATGCTACGTCGTCCTACCAACGGCGGGCTTTCACAAATGCGAGAATGCATAATTTCAAGCACCTAGTAAATAAAGGCTTCATCATTTCTCTTATTAATAATGGCTTCATTTCTCTTATTTTATTATGGCTCCTCTAGGTCGGGTTGTCAGTCCGTCGCGCCTTGGTAGTACCAAAAAGTACGGTTTGTGCATAACAATTATTAATGTCGGTCGAAAAAACCTAAAATTAATGCCGGTCAAAGAAAGTAGGGTTTGTGCATAACAATTATTAATGCAATTGAAAAAAACCTAAAAATTGAATGGATCTTTACTCGTCCCACGAACGCGATGGTAACCTTCGAGCAACTACATTGCGCGCCTAGCATCCAAGGTGTGCACACAATGACAATGCCACATCTGAATAGCTTGGACACAAGGTGTTTTATTCTCACATGTGGGAGGGCTATTAGCACCTCATCAACTTTTTGGTCTTGCCTTTTCTAGGATAATGTGGAGGGTTGGACATCCTTGGGGAGTTAACTCAAAAAGGTCAAGATCTTGCATGATCCGACGACCAACAAGTTTTTGGGTTTTTTCTTTTACTATCACTAAATATGGGTCTTGTCAATTGATTTTAATGGAGTTTTTTTTCTCTTATTGAAAATGGCGGCATAATATTTTGAATGCTTTGGGTTTTTCTTTTACTATCACTAAAATATAGGTCTTGTATTGATTTGATGGAGTTTTGTCTTATTGAAAATGGCGGTATGAATATCTCAAAGTGGTGGATGTTGGAAAAGCATCCAACCTCGTGTTATTATACTATGGGTGATGGATGTGCTCTATTTTTTCGTCTTATTGAAAATGACGGTATACTATGCTTTGGTATGAATATCTGAAAGTGGTGGATGTTGGAAAAGCATCCGCCCTCATGTTGTTACTGCGAATGACGGATGTGCTCTATTTTGTAAGGCCCCCTATATGAGGAGTAGCTGTTGTGGTGAGCATTGAGCACCCAACGATTCCTAGTTTAGACAATGGAGTCCAAATGTGGCTAGATGGTTAGCAGATGACGTATGCACACTACTTGGCACTTTGTCAAGTATACATGCTACTTGGCACTTTGGCAGTGGGGGCTATGTGACCGTATTAGTGAGTGACGGTGGACAACAAACTGAGCACACAATGTTCTCGGGTTGCGGGGGGGGGCCTTTGAGGGTCCAGATGATCGGTCTTAGATGGCTATGGGAGTTGCACAAAATCTCTGTAGCTTAGCACTTTGCCAATTGTACATACTACTTGGCACTTTGTCAACAAGTAGGATGCATGCTTGTGGGGGCTATGTGACCGCATTATTGAGCATTGTGGACAATAAACTGAGGACACAATGTTCTCGGGTTGTGGGGCCTTTGAGGGTCTAAACGGTCTTAGATGGCTGTGGAAGCTGCATAAAATCTCTATAGGACTTTGTTGTAACAGTCGGATGATATGGTGTTGGGTGAAAGAGAACACTTGAAAATAAAATAAACAAATTGCAAGAGTGTAAAGCATAGGAAAATAACACGTGAATGGGTCAAATATGCCCCCACCAAGCTTCCTCTTGGTGTATTTGAATGTATTGCTAAAAATAATTTTGGGGCTCAAAATAGCTTTCCTTCTTTTACAAAAGTGTCAACTTCATGCAAAAGTTGCTTGCTTTATCTTCCTCTTGATGTATTTGATATTTGAATGTATTGCTACTAAAAATGATTTTGGGGCTCAAAATAGCTTCCCATAACTAAAAAATACGGACGCTGCCCAAAATGGGATAAATGGCATGTGCCCTCCAAAGCTAAATATAAATGCGACTCCTAAGAACAAGTGTCACAAAAAACATAATCCCAACCTCGAACAACTCGATCATGTATAACTCAATAAAACAAATGATGCAACCTATACCTTTATGCATGTATGGTATCACCCGCGTACGCACAAGGTAAGCTACTATCCTCGACGGGGTTAAGAAAGGTGTCCCAATCCAACCCTACCAGGAGATTCATACACGTGGGAATATAAAAATTCCATGCATAAAATATGCATACAACATAGTGGAAAATGCGTAGGAATATATAAAATATTCCAAGAATTACTCCTTCATAACATGCCCTGGGAGTGATGAGCAACTGTCCTCAGTTGTATCACTAAAATCTGAAAATAAACTCATGGGCGAGTGTGAAGGTAAGATTCGATCAATGTTGGGTAGGCAACGAGGGCATGGTCAGGAAGCCATTGTGCCTCTTTAATGGGGTGGCATCTATATTTGACCAAGTATCATGGTAAATATTCCCTCTTCTTGTGTTCATCGATTCATGGTCTAATATGAGCTTGGGTTCTATAAGCTCAGGGTCCTCTTCTATCAAAGGCGGATCATCATAGATGGGATAAGAAGGAAGAGTCTCTCTGAAAGGTTGCAAAAGACTTATATGAAAAGAGTTATGAATACGCCAATGAGATGGATGGTGTATTCAATCGGAAAGCATTTTCAATCTCAAAAATTTTGTAAAAACGAGGAGTTAACTTAACCACAAGGTGTTTTTGAACACTTCAGTTGTCGCTTCTCTATTCTAAGCTAGACATAGTCACCTGATTTAAAAGTGACTTGTTTTGACGTCTTTTGTGAGCCTGGGTCGCATATTGAATTTGAGGTTTTGCAATAGCTTCTTGCACCTCTTGTAAAATGTGGGTGCGGTCTTGAGTGAAGGCATTTGCGGGGAAACATGTATAGTATGAGACAGTCTCTAGAAGCAGGTAGTGCATGTAGTTTCTTATCGTACACTACTTTGAAAGGGTCTCTACCACTAGCAAAGTGAGGGGTATTGTTATAGGCGAACTGTAATAAATGAAGATATTGGTCCCAATTTCTTGGTCTAGTCATAGTATAGGACTTGAGCAAATCCAGGATTGTGCTATTTTAGAAGCCTCGGTTTGGACATTACTTTCGGGATGGAAAGTGGATGTAAAGTCAATTTTGGAACCAAGGTTGGAGAATAGAGAAATCCAAAAATGATTGAAGAACCTAGAGTCACGGTCAGAAACTATAATTTTAGGTTGACCATGGTGTGTAAAAACATTCTTAATAAAAAGGTGGGTAGCTTGAGAGGCAGTCAAAGTCCTTTTACAAGCAAGAAAATATGCTTATTTACTAAATCTATCAACAATGGTCCACAACATATCATTACATGTAGAAGTGATAGGCAAACTTGTGATAAAGTCCATGGAAATTTCTTCCCAAGGGCCTCTAGGGACAGGTAATGGCATGAACAGGCCATGCTGTTTCTCATGATGTCTTTTAACTCGTTGACAAACAAGTAAAAATCATTTTCTAATGCTTTCAAAGTAGTGAAGATACCACAATGGCCTATGTAAGGTAGATTATGCAATTCTTCTAAAAGCATTTGTCTAAATGGAAGTGTTATGCATAAACGCTTTTCAAAGAAAAGAAAACGATCATTGTATGAATAATCATCAATAGGTAAATAACGATTAGATTGGACTTTTAACCATGCATGAGAAAAATCGAAGTCATGCTCATATGCATCACGCATAGCATCAAAAGTATGGAAATCAAGTACAAAAATATTTGCAATAGAAAGACATCTACTTAATGCGTCTGCAACAACATTTTCCTTTCTGGGTTGATATTGATTGAGGGGATGAAAACTTTGAACAAAGGATGCCCACTGAATATGTCAATCAGAAATCAAAGGTTGGGTGAGAAGATGCCTGATACTTTGCTGGTCAGTCTTAATCAAAAACTCAGAACCCATAAGGTAATGTTTCCATATACGAAGTGCATGAACAACAACAAGTAGTTCTTTATAGTATGTCCTATACTTAGTCTTAGAGGATCCTATGATTGAAACCTAGCTCTGATACCACTGTTGGGTGAAAGAGACCACTTGAAATAAAATAAACAAATTGCAAGAGTATAAAGCATAGGAAAATAGAACATGAATGGGTCCAATATGCCACCACCAAGAGTGAGCCCGTGCTTCCTCTTGGTGTATTTGAAGGTATTGCTAAAAATAATTTTGGGGCTCAAAATAGCTTCCCTTCTTTTACAAAAGTGTTTAATTCATGCAAAAGTTGCTTTATAAACGTGCATGCCACTCTTCTAAAATAAGAAATAAATCTACAACCTTACAAGGGTTTACAAAACTTGGCAAATTAAATATTCTTCAAGGGATCTTTCACATGTCTCTTTTTTTTTAAAATAAATAATCATAACAAAAAAACACGGACGCTGCCCAAAATGGGATAAATGGCGTGCACCCTTCAAATCTAAATCCATCACTGATCTGCACTTAAACCACTACGCTAGTGAGTTAGTAAATTGACTAAAACATAAACAACTATCATGTATAACTCAATTAAACAAACAATGCAACCTATACCTTCACGCATGTATGGTATCACCATGTACACACAAGGTAAGCTATTATCACTAGGTTAAGAAAGGCGTCCTAAAACAACCCTACTAGGAGATTCATACACGTAGGAATATAAAAATTCCATGCATAAAATATGTATACAAAATAGTGGAAAAAATGTGGGACTATATAAAACATTTCTTGAATTACTGCTTGGTCATTTGACAAAGTCACGGGTTGGTCGACCTATGTCCATGCCAATCTTGGGCACTATTTATAGACTAGTTTGGTAGCCTTTTCTCCATAATCAAGTTCATTGAGTTCAAGCACCCTTGTAAGCAAGACATCCTTTTTTATAGTTTTTCTAGATCACAATCAAAGCACATGGGTGGGTGGATAATCATCAGTTTGTAATCAAAGTTTACAAGTAGCAATATTGTTTACTCTCCATTTCTTTCTGCAATTCAATGCTTTGTATTATAAAGATCATGCTTCGACTATTGTGTTTTCTTAAGGTGGCATACTATTTTGATTGCTTTGTAATCAAAGTGTTTTAAAGAAATAAACATTGACGATGTGAGGAATAAACTATGGAAAAAAATGATAGCCTTCAAGCTCGACCATATTTTATTGAATAAATGCATAGATTGATCCATTTTCTAGCTAAAACTTTAAAAATTTTGAATCTTTAAATTCAAGGTTAGACAAGATTACAACGGGTTTTTCTCAATTTGACCTATGAAAAAGACTAAAGGATGATATTTATATGACAATGTGTTGCAATTGGCTCGCTAAGGTGGGTGGTGCTAAGAATTGTGAAAAGAGAGAAAGTTGTGATGACATTGGCAAAACACCTCATGATGCTACTATCATTATCAAGATGTCAAAGGCAAAGTGCTATGTGGTGGCGTGGAAGGCATGAGACCCCATTTACTAATGGAGAGGGTTGCAACCTGGGGAGAGAGTGCCGGTTTAAGGCTTAAGAAGGCTTGTAAATCTTTTTGTGTAAGTCTTGACCTTCTAATTGTAGGTGATATGTTGGGATTTTTTTCATGATGTTTTCTAGTTTAATTGGGTGCCTCTGTTGTGGTTTTATAACCATATGTTAACCCATTCCTAGGGCTAACAAGATCTACCGCCATAATCTTATATCAAGGAGTCATGATAGATACACCAAAGGGTCATACATTCAAGATATGAAGCAATAGTGTCCAAAGCTACAACTTGGATAGGCGCCCGTAATGGTGTAACGGAGTATTTATGGCGATTCCCACTTCAAGAGTATGTGGTAGCAAGTTATGATGAAGTCCTAAGTAATGTACTTCATGGATATATTATGAGTGGTCATTGTAATAGCATTAGGCCTCTTATGATCCTAAAGTGCCCGGCCAGCCATAGTTTAAGTGAGTGTGAACACTTATGGCCATGTATATAAGTGAATATCTCTCATAATACAACATACTCTCCCATTGTGAAATTGAGTCTTGCTCTTGCTAACCCTCTTGCTAATCTCTCTCCCTAATGCATGCTAGTGAGTGTGTGTGAGTGAAGTGAGGTGAGAGGAGGGACGAGTACCCGTAGTGCAATGCGGCGGTGTGAATGCTTACGGCGGCAGGAGGTGCATTGGAATTGCTTCTCAAGGAGTTGTAGAGCTTGGAGACCTCAAGGGTTACAAGCTTGGCCATTGGAAAGATCCTCATGATAGTTGCGGTTCACCAAGTAATCTCTTGTTGGATGTGTTTCAAGGGGGGTTAGGGTGAGCCATAACACCATACTCTCTCTCTCTCTCTCTATCTCGATATTCCAAGTGTTTAAGCACCCAACGTCATCTTGTGATCTGGTTTAATCTGGCACCTCTGTTGCGGTTTAAGTAGGGTTTAAATTTAATTAGGGTGCATTCGGTACATTAAATTTTGGCATGTATGCCCATGCATCCGTGCGGTATGGTTTGATGAGGTTTAACTTGCATGCATTAAATTTTCTTCCTGTTTTGTTTTTTATCTTGTTGTGGTGGTTAACTATGGTTGTGCTATAGAAAAAAGTTTCGGTGATGCCATGTGTCTGTGTCTGTGTCTGTCTGACTTAGATGGCTTCCTCACGGCGTCGGGTTGTCCTTAGTGATAATCCTTCTACTTCTGTTCCTAGAGGTTGTGTTCTATTGGGTTTGGGTGATCGGTGTCCTTCTCCTATTGTCCATCGACGTGCACATGGCAAAGCTCCTATCCATACCCCTCTGTTAGATACTTGTGGTGTCCATGTAAATGGACATGGCAAAGCTATCATAGACATAACATTGGCATGTGTTGAATCTGAATCCACACCTTGTACCTGATCCTCATCAACGTGTACATGTAGAGTCTACTTGTGTGCATATTATAACCCCTCCTGAAGAAAACCAAGGCTTATAGAACTTACACTATATAAAAACAGAGCAAGGTTTGGTGAATATCCCAGTGAACCTATGAAAGAGAAGAAATTTGCATCTGATCCCATCGTGAATAACAAACCTGTGTTAGAAACTAAGCCACTGGAGCTCTTTGTGATTGTTGGCATTGGGAATGGTGATATGGACCTTGTGTGTATTGGGAACCATTGGAACAGTTTATTCGAGCTAAATGTATAGGTGGCCTATTTGCATTGGCCTGTTGCACTGGAAAGGGGTGGAACTCTAAATCACCTCCATTTTCAGATGGTAGTAAAGTCTTTTCATCCTCAATCATTTCTTTAAGCAAAATGATTAAAAGACATCTTGCTTTTTGGTATGTCTCTAAACCTGCAAGAGGCATTGTCATCTACAGAGCTTTGAAACATGTTCATCTCCACACATATGAGGGCATGTTAGGTTACTATATGAAAGACTTGCATAAGCCCCACATCAAAATTTTCAGTCACAATATCTTTGCTGAAGAAATAACTAGAGGCCATGAGCAATATGCACTCATGACAAAGAAAAAAACGATTAGCTAAACACAATGGTGCACGTGTATAGACAACTCATCATTGGAAGATGTGCTTCTCAGCTCTCTTGCGTTGAGAGACATCATTTATGAAGTACACCACTTGCTGCATCTATGCAAATATTAATTGAGGCTTTTTAAGGTGAGCCACAACATAAGAAGGCATTATTCAAGTGGCATGCCCTTGCTTTTACATGTAGTTAGTGCTGAATATTGTCATTTTAAAAATCCTTTTGCATGAATTTAATCATTTAATTTGCTAATATTTTGTTAATGATAAATGTTTATTTACAAATTTCTTGAAAGTAATTGTAGATGTGCGTGAATTAAGCATTACTTTGTAATTTTGAAGTACGTGTAATTTTCTAAATTAAGTCTTTCATATATTGGTACCTTTTTTTGTTGATTTATCCAAATATTATCTTTTACTTTATAAATGAAAGGTTAAAGTTAATCATGGAAATGGTCAAGTACATACGTAGGAAAGAATTACGGGTTTTTTATTTAATTATATCTTCTATTAATTAAAGACTATGGAGATATATGATTATTAAGCTTTATAATATATGTATATTTGTGATTCATCTTTAATTTATTTTAGTATGTAAAAAAATAAAGAGAAAAATGTTATATGTTAGGATAATAAAATTTAATTTTTGATATTAAAAGTGGTTTAAAGTTGAATATATTGAATAATATTAATGTTAATAAATGTATTTAAATATAGATAAATATATACATATATTAATATTATTTATGAAATTAATGTATGATTTCTTTGTTTAATATATACATATATTAATATTTATTTACAAAATTAATGTATGATTTATTTATTTAATATATATAATAATATGTATATTTTAAATTTACTATATACATTGCAAATATGAGATCATGAAAATGTTTTAGCTCACAAAATACTCATTTAAATACATGATTCAAATTTTTATTTTACTACATTTTAAGTAATTTATTAAATCTTATAGCTTAAATTTAGAGTGTGACATCCACTACATGAAGAGCCACGTTACTATAAGTAACTCAATTTTCTAAAGGGACTCCCACAAAATTTTGGTCAACATGACAAAACTGGGGGGTGGGAGATGGGCTTTCATTGGCCAACCAAGAACATGACAGAACAACATGACAAAATTTTGCTCAACATGACAAAATTGGGGGGTGGGAGATGGGGGCTTTCATTGGTCAACCAACAACATTGTTGTTGCAGGTAGACCAAGCTTGCAGGTGGTCCATGATTGCAGTTGGACCACTAGCTTAGTAGTCATCCAACTAACACCTAGCCCACCTGTCAAGTTACTCCCTTTGCTATCTAAGCTAGTATGACCCCACGCCATGGTCAACCTGGATTTACCCATTTTTTGAATCTAAGGCTAAAGTTATTTATTTAAATTGTTTATGAATTCTAGCAAAAAACCCATATTAAGTTTTTTCAGAAATATGTTTTCTAATTTTTATATAGCTATCTTTCACATTTTCTCTTTAATTTGTATTTATTTATCAATTTTCTCCTTTAAACTAATATTGTTTATTCAATATATTACTAAATACAATCAAAGCACATAATGACAAAACTAGGACACCTTTTTGCATTTGGAATCGTGCAACCTTGTTTAAATTAGTACCAGTACCCCTCTTTTTTTTTTAGGGGGACTCAATTGGGTGTCGTTCTCTTTTTGCCTCTTTACCCTAGCTAGGCTCTTGTAGGTGCAATAGTAATTTGGAACATGTAATATAATAAAAAAGGTACCATGGACACGTGTATGATAGAGACATTGAATATGTGGATTGCATGCACTTGTGTCTTGATAGAAATTTGAGGAGGAGCCTCATGCAAGTTTTACCTTGACGACAAGTGTCTTAATAGTAGTTTTAGGAGGATCCTCATGCAAGTGTTACCTTGATGAGAAAATTGACAAGTAGCCTCATGCCAGTGATGTCATCCATAGAGTACACTGCAAATTCACACACACTAATCCCTTTGTAAACAACTCAAGTTACAAATTATGCCTCGTAGCATTGATCACTACAACTCAAAAGTGGTAGATCAATTCTATCCTTTGTAAATAACTTAGCTAGGATGCATAATGTCACAGTATTTCCATAATGTGGGATGTCAATATCTATTAGAGTACAAGAAATGAAGCACTTTCTTTGTAATTAAATTTGGCTCTTGAGCCTCTTGTGTTGTGCATAGGCCCTTGATACTTTAGTGTTGACTAAGCTTTTGATATTTATACGCAACACCATGACACATTCTCTGCTACACCATCCAATCTAATTGGCATGATTTTATATGTATGTATTTCCTACAATATACCAAAGGAAAAGATGAAGCATTTACTAGCTCTCTTATCATTAAGTAAGCTACTAATCAAAGCAAAATAAGTCCATATAGCGTGGATAGGAATCCTAAGCATGAGGAACTCAAATTTTAAAGAAAAAAAATTATGTGGCAACTTATAGGTGACACCTATATGATGATATTATTATTTTTTCATAGAAATTATAAGTAGGAACTAATTTATAGCATTGGGAACTAATGGTACAAATTATTTTTTATGATAATTATATATAAGTAAGAACTAATTATATTTTTATGGTAATTATATATAAATAGGAACTAATTTGTAGCATCGACAGGCACTAATGATCGCACACTAAGATATACCACTATGAGGATGTTAGTTATTGTTAATATAATTGCTATTGATGCACACATTCTTTCCCAGGGTTTGTGATCACCTCATCACTGTTGAGACAAGGCATAAGGTGACCCACTAGAGTTTGTGATCATTAGCCACATAGGTGGCTACATTGTTGTGGTGGGCTAGACAAAATAAGGTGACCCCCACTAGATCTTCCCCTTCCTCTCTCTTCCATTTATCACCTAGAAGAGCTAGTACTTTTACAAATCCCTTCCTCTCTATTCAATTTCTTACCTAGAAAAGCTAGTACTAACAAACCCCTTCCTCTCTCTTGAATTGGTCACCTAGAAGAGCTAGTACTATCAAACTAATACTAGAAGAGCTAGTACTAACAAACTAATGGTATTACAAATTATCCATCCATGAGTTTCTTGGAGACATCATATTTTTAGTTCTTGATGGGAATGCCCATAATTTTAGTTCTTGATGCGGACACCCATGTGAACTATGCCAATGGGCACCTATATTATTTTGATATCCCCTAAATGACAGTGGTGGATGGATTTCTATATTATTTTGATATCAACTAAATGATTAGTGTGGTGGATGGATTTCCATACTTATGTGGACTCCTATGTGTTTATGCTAACATTTGGGCTATTTGATATTGTATTTTTAACGTGTTATGCCTATTTCTCATGATCTCATTGGGATTGATTGATGTGACTTCAATTGATTGTTTAACTGATGTTGATTATAGTTGTGAGTTTTAGGTTATGAGCTATGCAAGGATATTAATCGAGGTATCACGTGAATGGTGTATTGAGCGATGGTGTGAAGACTGTGATCTGAATATTAATATAATATTTTGTGTGACCATCATGTGACCACATTTGAATATTTAATTAATATGCTATTTGTATAGCTCGGTATTACTATAATGTGCATGTGTGAAGTTGATCTATTATGGCTAGGCCCATGTGTACATAGTTATAGTGACACAAGGATCCCCATCTAGAAATTTGTGGAAATAATTTCTTAAGTAAAATAATTATTTAACCATTCAACTTAATCTATTGCTACAAATTTAACATAAAACAAGCTTTAAAAATTAACACATGAAAATACTTAGCTCTTGTACGATGCAAACATTGCATGTAATCCTCTCTCCTCACTTGTGTGGCCTATTCCCCACGTGAATATTTTTAAGCATTTAATTGCCAAAACAAGCCATAGCCTCCAAAAGTATAAAAGTTGTGCTTTTTCTTGCACGACACTATCTCTTTACCCCAAAATAGAGAGCTCTTAAATATTAAATTACCTGGGGCTAGGGGAAAGCTTTTAAGCTTTACAAAATAAATATTTGCAAGTCTATGCTTCAAGTCAAGTTTGAAGAAATAAATAAATGGATGTGCACAAGCTAGCACATAATACAATTTAAGCTTATCCAAAATAATGAATGCCTTCCACTTGCACATTTTTGCCTCAATCTTCTGAGTCCTCTTCGAAGACCTATAAAATATCCAATAATAAATTGTTAAACAATTATTCCATATGCATGCAACAGGAGCCACCCTACCCCGAGTGTTACAAACGTAGGAATCCGTAATAAGCATATGCCAATGTACACCAAATGTATTAATATTTGAAATGGCATAACCCATGATATTAACATAATTTGGCATGATGTAAAGACAATCTAGGAATCCCCAAATTATCTAAGAGGTTAGAATAATATTTTTAAGAGGGCTTAAAAATATATTCTCATAACATTCCCTCTTGCTTGAGTTTGTAATTTCCCTCAATTGTGGGTTTGTTTGAAAAGAACGGAAGATCTTAGAGAAGGTATGGAAATATTTCTCAAGCACCCATCTTGCATCTTCACAAGGATGATTTTTGAAAGTCAATAAATAATTAGGAAACTTACCTGGATAGGCTCTCCTTGCGATATGAGAGGGAAGGAGAGACTTCGCAAACTGGTTGCACTAGATATCTTTGCTAGCCTTACAAGGGAGCCAATGGCGGCACTCTCCACATTGTACATTGGTGTGGCTGACATCTCGTAGGCGTGCCCCACGGGCATCTGTAAGGATACAAGTGAGTCCATAAGTGATTATTCGTGTGCAAAGTTACACACGAAGGAGGGCATGAAAGGGGCATTGACAGGGTCATCGGCATACATGTCGTGAGTGCATAGCCATGTTACGTAATTGTCCATAACATGGCTATGTTGTGAGTGCATAGCCATGTTACGGAATTGTCCGTCTGTCCTCTTTGGTTAATGGGGGACGCCTATATCACTATGTTCGTAGCATGGCACTTGGGTGATTCTGAATATTCCATGTGTAGGACATATGAATTTAGGGATGGCTGGAAACTAAGTGTTGGATTTAATGCTTATGTCCTGTCGTGTAACTCTAGCAGATGTTACTAGAGGCCATCACCTAGCTAACTCACAACATCCCAGCCATTCCAGCTTATGAGCACAAAGCTCATCAATCTCACCAGCCTACATAGGTTGTCCATTGAGACACGTTACACATTAGTAACATCTGTCGTCCAAGTACATGTCCCAATCACTAGGGTGGTCCTCTACTAATTTGAACAATAATTTCTCAAAACCCCATTAAAACTTTCAACCAACCATTGCACTGGGGATGATACGGTGTGGTAAATCTATGTTTTATACCCAATTTCTTAGTCAAATTCTTGACCACATCAGCTCTAGATTCCCTTCCTTGGTCATTGACCAGCTACAAAGGGACACCAAATCGACAACAAACCATCTCATAAACAAACTTGTAAACCTGTTGTGATGTGGCACTGTTGGTTTCTCTAGCTTCTGGCCACCTACCACTGCAGTGATAATATACTTCTAGTTCCTGGAAGAGGTCCAATAACATCTATCCCCCATTTTTCAAATGCCCCATAGCTCATAATATGATGCATGGGCTCAGGAACTAGCACCTTTTTCTGAAATGCTTGGCACTCATGATGACAACTTTTGCACCAATAATGGATGTCTCTGTTCATACTAGGCCACATAAGCTTTGATGCTAATACTTTTCTTTTTGTGATATCCGCTCCATAGTGACCTCCACATCCTTCTTCATGGTAAGCTTTCAAGAAATCTAGAATCTCATCCTGGCACAAAACCCTTCTCAAAACACCATCTGTTCCTTTATGCTAATACTTTTCTTTTTGTGATATCAGCTCCATAGTGACCTCCACATCCTTCTTCATGGTAAGCTTTCAAGAAATCTAGAATCTCATCGTGGCACAAAACCCTTCTCAAAACATCATCTGTTCCTTTATGATAAAGTATATCACTAATCAACACATACTTCATAGCTCTTCTGACAATTTCCTTCCTTTTTGAAGCATCCAATCCTCTCTTGTGCAAAACGTGTCAGAAGGACTTTCTCTTCCTCATAAAGGGATTCTTCGCTTTGATACAATGGTCTTTGGACTACCACAACATGTACATCCTTGGTGAAGATCTACTCTGCTAACTCATGTGCTCTTATGTTTTCCTTCCTGGATACATGCTGAACCTGAAAGGCTTGAAAACAATTAAGGAGATTTCTCACCTTAAAAAACCAGCTTTTCATCTCATCTTTATTAACCCTCCAAGTACCTTCCAAGTACCTTGTACTTGCCTTATACTAAGCAGAGAATCACCCTTTATAACTAGTCTCTTGACCTTCCTTTGTCTACATTCCTCAAGACCCAAGCTGAGGCTATAATACTCAGCCTCATTGTTTCTCTTAACTTGTATTTCCTGGCTACAAGACCATAATTCTTGACCCTACTTTTGCTAGCAAGAACAAATCCAACACCACCTTTGCCAATACTCCTTTTAAAATCCCTATCAAAGAATAAAGTTTCATCTATATCCTACAATTCTTCATGCATCTTATGATCAGAAAGCACTTGCTTTTCAATATCCTTAATGGATCTAGGTTTAACCTTTATAGGTTAGCATGTCTACAGCCATATGAGCCCTCACACTATCTTCCTTGATAAAACTCATGTCAAACTCATGTAATGTCGTAATCCATTTCTCTACCTTTGGGTTGTCACCAGGATACTTCATCACATGAGGTAGAAGATTACAAGAGGTGAGAACAACCAAAGGTCTATAGATCAAATAAGGTTTCAACCTTTTTGTGGCATACACAAGTGTGAAAACCAATAGCTCAACCTCATCCTTATCCCAAGTATTTTCTAACTCACTCACTTTCTTGCTGATATAAAAAATAGGTCTCGGATAAGATTGCTTTATTCATTTCTGCATCAGCACACTGCTCCTATTGCATGTCTTCCAACACTAAGGCTCAGATAAAAAGGCTGGTTCTAATCTAGGGGCATCATTGTTGGAAGATTCAACATCATATCTTTGAGTCTCTCAAAATCATTCTCCTCTACTTGACCCCACTTAAATGGATCTTGCTGACTAGCTTTATGCAAAGGGCAGACATATTCAGTAAGCATACAAAAAGATCTAGATAAATACCTGAGCTTTTGAACAAAGCTCATTAGCTCCTTGGTTGGCCTAGGGCTTTCCATTTGCAGCAAGCTCTCTAGTTTTAAAGGGTCTAGGGCTATACCATTCACTCACCTCATGTCCCAAGAGTATCACTCTAGTCCTTGCTATCTTACACTTTGTTGGTTTGATCTGGGCTCCATCATCATCAAGATGTTTAAAGACAATGTCAAGCCTCTCTACATGTATATCTTACACTTTGTTGGTTTGATCTGGGCTCCATCATCATCAAGATGTTTAAAGACAATGTCAAGCCTATCACTCTAAACATAGAAATCATCCATGAATATTCTAACAAAGGTTCCCAAGTATGGGGCAATGATTTTATCCACCTAACTTTGAAAATTGGCATAGGCATTGAGCAATCCAAAAGGTATCACTCTATAGCAAAACACTCCTACTTGATCCAACATTTCATTTTGAAAGGGAAGAGGGTAATGATGCCTCTTTGTAGCAGCATTGAGTGGTTTATAATCCACACAGACTCTCCACTTATTACCCTTCTTAGGCACAATAACTATAGGAGATACCCACTCTACATCATCAACAGGGTATATGAAACTAGAATGTAACAATTTAGTAACTTCTGCCTCCAGAATCTACCTTTGTATTGTCCCTAATCTCCTTAATTTCTATGCTATTGACTTTGCTCCCTCCTTTAATTTGATCTCATGAATAACACTAGATGTACCCCTCCTTTGAGTATAGTTTTTTAGCAAAAAGTTTGGGGTACTTGTCAAACAACACTTCATATTTATCTCTTTCCTCACGGTCAGATCATCTGCAAGCATCCCCATTAACTCTGCTTTTGGAATGTTTGGGGTCTCACCCCCTGAGTAGCACAGACTGACTCTGTCGTGTGATTTTCTATTTGCATGCCACAAATATCTGCTTCCAACTCTAGCAAACTTTGATCCATTGGTGATTCTTCATCAGCTTCATCTCAGGAACCAATAGTTTAATACTCATAGCTATCAAAAGAAGTTGAATCTACTCCTCTTTCTGACCCCAACTTTTTCCCAATCTCCAGAATCTTGCCTATTTTTAAATCATATCTTATCCTATTTTCTTTGGACTTGTCAACAAACAAATTAATACATCCCTTGTACCAATCCTGCCTAGATCTCATTGCAATAAGCCAGGGTTTTCCCAAAATGATGGGATATGCCCCAACCCCTTCTAGCATGACATGCATATCAATAACTACATTTTGTCCAATTACATTCAACTCCATACCCTTAATCACACCAAGACATTTAACTTTTGAACTATTTGCCATCTTGACACTGAAGATGGATCTACCTATTACTTCCAAACCCAAATCATGTGCAGCTTCCTCAGTCATAACACACACCTGAGCTCCACCATCTATATAAACCTTGCTTACTTTCCTGTCCTGAATTCAGACATCAACAATGGAAAAAAAGTTAGATACCCTATTCAGTTGAACCACATTAGCCTCCTGAGGCGTTTTAAACTTGACTCTTATAACACTTATGCCAGCTTATGTCATTGTCGTCTTATGCTAGAGTTTAGCTGTAAGAGTTAACCATATGTAATGTTTGACTTCTTATGCTTCACATCTGTTAAAAGACTATAAGGAAATTCCCCTTCTCCTAACTGAAAGTCCTCCATACCAATTTTCCTTCTTCTAGCTCTAGCTCTTCCTTGCTTGCTAGATTTTGGCTTCTCCATGGCTAACTTTCCTTTTTCTCTTCTCTTCTTATCCTCCCTTGTTTCTTTATTAGCACCTTTCTTCTGACTTGGATCTCTCCATCCTTGTTTTTTTATTTGCCAACATGTCAACTACATCCTCCTTTTTCTCAATGGTTTCAAGCACATGAACATTCCCTAGAGGACCTTGGGGTTGTATTTGCCCTTGTACTAGCCCCTAGTTACCATTATCTATTTCCCTATTTCCAACACCTCAGTTACCTTCCGGTCTTGGAATAATTGGGTACACACCTCCTAGCTCTCTCCTTGGTTGAGGAAATTATGGAGCTATATTCCCCCTCTCCCCATAGTTGTAGCACTGGAAGTGCTCCATCCGATTTCTTTGTGGTCTTTATCCTTGTGGTCTTCAGACCTGGTTTTAAATATAAAGAACCTGCACAGCAAGATTTAGATTCCCAATCTATTTAGTCAACCTCTAAATGTCCTATTATGGCAGACCATCTTGACTTTTATAAGACTCAGTAGCCCTTCGAATCTCTACACGACGGTCCCTTTCCACGTGAACATCAATAGGCAAAGGCTCAACCATATGTCCATAGGTACCATGGTCGTATCTAGTTGACAAACTTTTCTCCCTCTCTTTTCGAGCCAGGTCCTATTTCAGCACCTTTTTCTTCCATTGTTCTGATGTCAATCTAACTGCCTTAGCATAGGTGTCAGGGTCTTTGAGTTCCACCTTCTCCTTAATAACCCCATGTAATAACCCGATAAATCTATGCTTCTTCAAGAAATTTGGTGGTATGGATTTTCCCCTAATACCCTCACAATTCTTCTCCAAACCTCTTCAAACATGTTTTACAAAAGCAATGATCTCTTCTTCTTCTCCCTAGTACAGTCTACTAAGTTCCTTCCAAAGGTCCTCTGGATTATCAGTCCTCCCATACTTTCTTCTTAATGCATTTCTCAATTGCTCCCAATTACCCCTCTCCTCTTCTGTTAACACATCCTCATACCATTCCTTGGCTACACCTTCCAGAAGTAATCCTATTATTCAAACTTTATTTGCATCATTATCCCTATTATTCCTCAGATCTGCCAATTCAACTCTCCTCACAGGAGCTGAGTGACATCCTCCCATACTTTCTTCTTAATGCATTTCTCAATTTCTCCCAATTACCCCTCTCCTCTTCTGTTAACACATCCTCATACCATTCCTTGGCTACACCTTCCAGAAGTAATCCTATTATTCAAACTTTATTTGCATCATTATCCCTATTATTCCTCAGATCTGCCAATTCAACTCTCCTCACAGGAGCTGAGTGACATCCTCTCCCCTCTCACCTCTGAAAACATCATATGCAAAATCATTCCTATTGGTCCTGAGTTGATCGGTAAGTGGATTCCAACATGTCAATCAAAGTCCTAAATAAGAACCTTCTTCTGATCCTTTGTGGAGGCACCAAAGCATGTGGGGTAGTTGGGTGATGGTCTCTATAACAACACCAACAGACACACAAGAAGAAAATGTAAAGGGATCAGAACTAGGGAACACTAAGATTCCAGTTCCAAGGACACCAATCAACTTGGTTCCTATCCTCAGCCCTCCAGATGACACTTTCGGACACCTCAACACACTCCAATCTGTCTCCGTTGACTCCTCTTGCTGTCCTTCTAGGTCAAACCAGACCTCCAACACCTTTGCCCTTTAGCGAAAATGCCCAACACCTTTGCCCTTTAGCTGACCTCTTCTACAATCAGCTAATCAGAATCCTTCCCACCTTATACTCAATTGATTGTGAAGTGATCCAGAAGGTTGATGCTGGCTCTGATCCGAAATGAGTCCTCCAGGCTCTTTAATTATCCTCTAGCTTCAGCTTACCTCAAACCCTCAACTCCACAGCCTTTACAAGAAGAAGGCCCACTCATAACATGGAGTAGGCAACAAGGGTGTAGATCACCATCCTAGAATCTCATGTGGGAGAAGCTCACCAACCTAGATTCTAGGATGGTGTAGGTCACCATCCTAGAATCTCATATGGTTATTCGGTGCTCAAGGAAAGTGAAGAACCATATGGTCATGTATCAAGATATCAAAAAGGTATACAAATGATCCCATAAGTGACTTATATAGTCACTTACTCTTACGACTTTTCACACATGGCCTACCCATAAACCCAAGTCTATGCCCCATATCATGTGACTTATATAGTCACTTACTCCTATGACTTTTCACACATGGCCTGCCCATAAACCCAAGTCTATGCCCCATATCATGTGCCTAGGCCCTCATCCCACATGTGCACATAATTTCTTACATTACAAACCATCCCCTCCTACAATGATTTCTTCCTCAGTGTGGTTGTGCAAAACCAACCAAAACTAACCCACAACATGTGGAGTCACAGTCCATAGTAAGTACCAATACTACATGATCCTATATAATAAGCCGAGTCAGTGCCAGCATCAAATGGAAACCCTCAAATGCCGATGTGCAAACAACATCAACATCAAAAGGTCCTTGTAGCCTCGTGGATCGAATGGAAAACTCCATGGACCAATTCCCAAGTTGTAGAACATTATGCCGCCCCTAGGTTGAAAAGATAATGTTCCTTTATCATCACACAGTCTCTTGGATCAAATGGAAATCCAAAGACTCAGTGGTCCATATGCACACATGCATAAAAATGAGGATCCACATGACCCCCGGGATCAAATGGAAAAGGCCATCATCTATGATGAAGATATTCATGTGCTCTCCATCGAAATCACACTGCGAATGGCATGAAGCACATCCAAAAATGAATGCCCCAATCGCATAAACCATCATCTCATGTCGACATCCACAAAGTCCAAAGATACACACCTCATAGCTGACATCTGTATGGGCATAGGTGTGATTATCCAAATACGCATGCTCATTGTATATATGTAAATCTCCACCATCAAGCATAAAGCATGCATCATCAAATCATCGTCTCCATCCTCATGATAGATGGTAGTATAATGATAATCTAGCAAACCCTCCATAGGTATGACTCTCTTTATGTCATCCTCTATGTAATGAGCATAGCACCTGTCAATGTCCCATGTACAAGGAGAGTCACCATACACATCACGGAACAAGAAGCATCTCCAATATTTATGTGTAGGGCATCAATGTAATGCAGAACACTCTGATCCTTGTACATGGGACATTGACAGGTGCTATGCTCATTACATAGAGGATGACATAAAGAGAGTCACCATACACATCACAGAACAAGAAGCATCTCCAATATTTGTGTGTAGGGCATCAGTGTAATGTAGAACACTCTGATCAATACATGTCAAATCATGATGTGCATAACCATCACCACATGTGTAATCTGTCCACGTGTCCAAGCATAGCACCTGTCAATGTCCCAAGTACAAGGAGAGCCACCATTCACATCACGGAACAAGAAGCGTCTCCAATATTTGTGTGTAGGGCATCAGTGTAATGCAGAACACTTTGATCAATACATGTCAAATCATGATGTGCATAACCATCACCACATGTGTAATCTGTCCACGTGTCCAAGGTACAATCCTCAAGACCATTATAAGCATGATCCTCATCAACACTAGACTCCGAATAAGACATCCACACATGAAGCGGTCTCATAGAGCTCACAATCATAAACTTTCCACTTTGAGCTCGGAAAAGCATCATAAATTGGATTCATGAATGTAGTCCACGGACCATCCTTCAAAGCATCCATAAGTGAATCCCTAACATGGTTGTCCCCACCAATCAAAAGCCAAGCTGTCCACACTATGAGTATTACATATGTCCACATCATGAGTATCACACAAAGTAGATGCACAACTATCCAACCTCTTGTGTGAACATAGGCATCCATCACTCCTGCCAAGTCAGCATGCCCATAGATACATGCATTAATAGAAGGTGTAGTGCCCAAAGCAAAACCATCCACCTCCATAATACATATGGACTCCATCATCTCATGCATATCGATATCTCTTGAGGATGACTCCATATCAACCCAAAGAAAAGATAAGTCACCACCCACAAGAAAATTGGTGCCAATTCATGTGTATAATGCCCATAACTATTATCAACCTATGCATCACGAAGCCAAGTGTGAAGAGTCTTCAAAGAAGGTGAAAGAGGCTCGTTCACACAACCATCAATGAGCTGTGAATTTTTAGCCATCACAAAACTCATCATTGGCTCAAAATGGGCCGCTACATCAACACATATGGATTTTTCCATCATAGGAAAAAGATCTATGCATGTCAAAACACAATCGGTACATGAGATAATGTCCAAAACATCTTGTACTTGAGTGTATGGTTTCACAATCACTTGCTTTTCAGAATTTTCAGCAAGTGTGTTAACCCCAAGCCTATACCCTCAATGAACTCACAAAGACCCACATAATCATAATTCATGCAATGACCAAAAGGTTAAGTGAGTGGGTAACCTCTTTTATCCCTTTTGATATTCAAATATTTCAATATGATCTGAAGCATTCCATCCCCATTCAAGCATGAAGTGTAGCCAAGAATGGGTACCACCAACTCATTCATTTTTATCTTGCTTAGCTCAACAAACTTGCCCTTGTGATTGACCCTTTGGGTATGCATGTGGACCCATCAACACCGTGATCTCATCTAGACCAATGTCCTCATCAATTTGCATAATACCTTGAGATACTTGAATGAAATATTTGTCTAATCTTTGCACAAAACCCTCTATACTTTCCTTCTCTTTGATGTTGGGAACAAAGAAGGAAAGGTACCAATATCTCTCCATATAGCTAGATAGAGAGTCCTCATGTGAGAATACCATGCATCGATCTCTAAAGCACTTTTGCTCTTGAGTGGTCACAAAGTATTGCACAACATCATATGCCAAATTTTGTCAATCCCAATTATATTTGTGCATTTCCTCCAACCACCAAGATCTAGCTCTTCCTTTGAAATCAGAAGTCACTTTCTTCACTTTGGCAAGCTCATCACATAAGGAAAGGCATGAAAATAGGCATCCCAATTATGAATCCAATCCTTGACTCCCATGCATGTGACTCATTCACCATCAAATGTAAAAAATCTTTGTGCAAATATCTCTCCTCTTTTGAACCATAAACTACTCACTTGAGTAGATACCCAAGAAAAGCTTGCACTTTCATTGATTCTAACAACCTTGTATGCAAAAGTCCATACATCATGGAAAATCTAAACCTTGCTTTTGCATCATAATGTTCCATAATCCTTATGTCTTCAAAAGCATATTGTCCTTTGTTTTAACTCTCAATTGATAAAGGCCTTTGATAAGCATTTCCATTCATTGCCTTTGAAAATGAAAAATCTATGGTTGGCCTTGCTTTTGAGAGAAACCTTGTCCTTGTACACCATATATGCTTAAAGAAGGTTACTTGGTAAAAACATTGCTTCTTGCTTGCATGTCATCAAAATCCTCTTCATCACTATCCTCATCAATTGAGTTTGTAAGATCACTTTGAATTGGGTTCCAATCACCATTGCTACTAAGAGTGACCTCATAGGAAGAATAGTAGCCACCTTGATTGAGTTGAGATTCAACTTCACTTTCATGGATCCAATCATCATGGCTATGAGTGATCTCATAGGAAGAATCATAGCCAACTTGATTCTTGTAGGCATAAGCATCTTCCATATCTTCTGAATGCCCTTGAAGATCATACTCATAGTCTTTATCACATTGATCATCATCCACACGTTGAATCTTCATGATTTTCCCAATCCCCATTGGAAGTATCCGCTTCAATGCAATCTTTCTCATCTATGGTACAACTTCCATTGTAAATATTATCATTGATACTATAATCATCTTCATCCCCATAATAGCTTTTATCATCCTCACTATCATAGTCATCCATGACTCCTACCAAACCCAAAATTGGTCAACTATGTCCCCGGTACAAGATTTGATCCAATCTTGTGATTTCGGAACCCAATTGATGAGGTTGAAAGCTTGTAGTGAAGCTTATGGGATAAGGATTGAAGCCCAATGATTTCTTTCAAAACAGCCCTAAACCCTCTTGATTGAATTAGGGTTTAGCACTTTGCTAAATACAGTCAAAAATTGCCAAAACATTAAATAGGCCATATTTTTCTCAAATGGATTCCAAATTTGATGATCTTTAGTTTGTCATGTCTGCAATGGAGAGAAGAAAGCGTATACCACCCACCTTGGATCCCACTTTGGATGAGCGCTATGCCTCTTTGTTTTGAGATTTGTGTCGCACGACCATTTTCTACTACACCACTCAAATGAACCTCGATTTATGTCATCTTTGGGTCATTGGAATGCTCTTGATGAGTAGATCAAGGATGTGTGAAATAGATCTAAAAAGTCAACTTTCCTTGTTGACCAAAGTTGACAAGTGGAAAAGTCAACTTCCCTTGACCAAAGTTGACCAGTGGAAAAGTTAACCGCTTTGTGTTGACCAGCCAAACGGTCTCCAAACTGGGCATGCTTGGGCTTGATGGAGAGCTCTTAATATGTTTGTGATTGAATTAAGTTTTTTTGCACTACCTGCACGTAGTCAAAATTTTCCCACTAGACTTCAAGGCATCAAACTTGACTACAATTGATCTTACCAATGTCAAATAGCATGTATTGACTCAAGATAAGCATTTGGCATTGTATTTTGAAGAGATTTAGGCATGACCTTTGGGCAATTGCTACCAAATATCAATTCAAAATTAATCACAAATAATGCCCAAGCATAGGCAATATGCATATACCAAACAATTGCAATCTTTTCCACTTTGCTTGTGCCATTGCTTTGATTCAAATGCAATTACCAACTTGATGATTGTCGATGGAGTGCATTGAAGCTTGCCGATCTCCCGGCCAAGCTCTTCCAACCCCTTTACCCAAGTTTAGAATCCAAGGGCATAGGTTTGGGCCAAGTCTTCACCGCCAAATACCTAATCCCTCACCGTACCACTTTACCAAGGCACTCATGGCATGGTGAGTTCAAGACATGCTCCCGCTTGGCCTCTCCGCTATATGCCGAGATACCCTCACACATTAGTTGTTTACTAGAATTGGCTCTTATAAAATTGCATGCCCATTTACTCTATCACATTACAAGAGTCTAACTCCGGTGAAGAGGCTTGCACTACAAGTGGTTAGTATCCAAGGAAAACAACCATAGGCTATGTCCTCATTGCATCATAATCTTTAATCATCACCACCAAGCATGGAACAACATGTGCTCTCACCCATCGCATAATGAAAGCATAAGCTACTTGCATTGGAAATCACCAATCATCTCACAAGCTCAAAATTGAAGAGAGAAGCACCATAGCTCACAGATCAAAAACCAAGAAGAGGGAAAAAAACATTTTGATTATCCATACTAATCTTGATTAGTGAGATTAATGACTTTCTTCCCCCAAATTTGGTTCTACAATTTGAAATTTTGGAGCGGCTACCCCAAAAATTGATCCCCATCAAACCCATGGCCCCAAAAACTTTAGGAATTAGATTAAGAAATGGGAATTTAACCAATCAAGGTCACCATATCCATCTTCTTAAATCAAGAAAATCAAGAATATCAAGAACATGCAAAAAAATCAAGAAAAATAGAGAAAATCCAAGAAAAATGGATCAAAACAAGAGCTCTGATACCACTGCAAGAAGAAGGCCCACTCATCACAATGGAGTAGACAATAAGGGTGTAGGTCACCATCCTAGAATCTCATGTGGGAGAAGCTCACCATGGAAGCTTGCTCAAGGTAAGGAAACAACCATATGGTCATGTATCAAGATATCAAAAAGGTATACAAACTATTCCATAAGTGACTTTTATAGTCACTTACTCCTAGGAACTTTCCCACATGGCTTGCCCATAAACCCAAGTATATGCCCCATATCATGCCTAGGCCCTCATCCCACATGTGTACATAATTTCCTACATTATAGCCTCTTGCTCTAGAACACTTTCCTGATGCCCCCTCTGCGGACCTTGTACTGACACCACTCTGATTGATCTTAACAAATACTGATTTAGTTGACTGAGATAGACTTAGCCGACTCAGTTGCCTTAACTGAATCAGACACTTTCTCTTACTTGTCTGCTGACTCTCTCTGTCCCTTAGGCTACTTTAAACTCGGGTAGATATTGCATCAAAATCTCTCTACTTAACTATAGTTGATGCCTATCTGACTGTATGTGACTAAAACAGACTCAGCTGCCTAAACCAAACCTAGCTAATTCCGCTGGAACAGACTTTCTTTACTCTATGTCCTCTAATTTCTTTAGACCCTCACATTACTTAAATTGCAAAAGGATCCAACCCTATAGACACTCAGCTGATTACAACCAACTCACAAGCTGACTCTGAATGACCCATTAGCCCACAAACCCTATTGTCTGACTGCTCACAGCTGACCGCGCTGATGGGCTAACAATTGACTACTAAACACTGTCAGTCTTCTGTCTATCAGACGTGACTCAAAACTACTTCCCTTCCACACTCTCAACTAGCTTCTATTAGCCCTATACTGATCCAAACTAACTAATTTCTAACCTGACGCGCGGAGGCCTCAGCACAGCAAACACAGGCCATCCAGTCCTAATCTATCAAACTGATTTCTTCCTATGTTCAAATTGTCAGCCCAGAGTTCATAGGCTTCAAACAAGACCAAATATTCTCTTAAATAACATTTCCTGACTGATCCAGACACCCTATTGACTAAGCGTGATTCAGCCAGACCCTCCTAACTCAAAATCTAAGCTTTCTGATTCAAACCTAATTCATCAGACCTTGGATCCTCACTCACACATATATTGTTTCAACAATATCAAACCAGACAACAAAACTAAAGCATAATCAATCCATCCATCCCAAAAAACATAAGGAGCCTCTTGCATATAAATGATAATTTAGCACGTCTCAACAACCCAAAGACTTGGGATATCAATAGAAAAGAGAGAAAGCAACAAGAACAAGGGGAATCCTCCACAGAGAATTGTCTCAACAAGAGTTCTTCAAGCCTTTTCCTTCAATTCCATAAGAACAAGTTTCTTTGATCTCTGCAACTACCCTTTGTAAGCTCCCATCATCAAACATAGCATAGGACAATGGAGCAAAGCCTCGGGCTGGACCAAGTTCTAACAGAGATACATCTCCAGAGGTCCTAGGACAATAACTTCCTACAAGACCCTCTATCTCCCTTGCATGCTTTGC